>NC_044049.1:4932017-5084517 GCF_902167405.1 Gadus morhua | reverse complement strand
CAGCTGTGTCCTGGTGGTGCACACTGGTGGTGTACTCGCAACATATCAACACAAGGACGAAACACCCAAGCCACGCAGTCTACACTGCAACGCTAGCATCAATGAGCTACGCAACGCTATCACGCTATGTATATACTTTTGTGCGCGGGGATTCCTACCGTCCGAGCAATAGGAGTCAATGTTGACTCCGGCTCGCGGCGGCCTCGCTTGTTACTGATGACACCGTGAGGTGGCTCAACACATTTAAACATGAAACGCTGGCTAAGCTAATGTTCAACTGACCAAGTATAAAAGGCATTGTTCCCAAAGGCCGCCCGTTTGGGAAGCTTGTATGGGAACAGACTGGGGTTTTAAATAGTGTGGGGTGTTTGGTGTGAAGGTCACAGGAAGTGTGTTTGTGTGTGTATGGAGGGGGGGGGGAGGTCCAGTTGATAAATTATGATTTAAATGTGTTGTAGATGGTAGATGCTAATGCATCTATTATCTGTGTGTTGCATTCTTATTAATCATAAAATCAGCTAGCTAACTAAGTAACTAATTGACTATCTAGCTACCTAACTATCTAAATAACTACTGATCTAACCAGCAAGCTTGCTAGCTAATTAAGTATTTTCCTGACCAACTAGCTATCTTACTTGCTAACTAACTAACTAACTAACTAACTTACTAACCAACCATCTAACCAGCTAGATAGCTAAATATCTAAACAACTAACTAACTGGAAGGAAGACACATGAGGCAACTACCAACTTGGGCAAGTGAGTGTTCCCGACAGCAGCCGTGTCCTGCCAGGATGACAGCCCTGCAGCTCTGCCTGCTCCCCTGGGCCTCCCCTCCTGGTTAATGACATAATGACACTCATCACCGCCTCTCTCACTCCCTGCCTCTCTCTCTCTCTCTCTCTCTCTCTCTCTCTCTCTCTCTCTCTCTCTCTCTCTCTCTCTCTCTCTCTCTCTCTCTCTCTCTCTCTCCCTCTCTCTCTCCCTCTCCCTTCCTCTTTACCTCTGGCCTTGTAAGCCATCTGACACCTGCAATGATTGTTATCTTCACTCAATGTGAGCTAAAACACATCCCAGCTAAATATCTTCGTAGTTCTACTAGATTCCATATGACTTCAGTGTTTGCTTGACTATATTTGTGGATGCATTTATCTCTAAATGATCATTCATATTGTGTGTGTGTGTGTGTGTGTGTGTGTGTGTGTGTGTGTGTGTGTGTGTGTGTGTGTGTGTGTGTGTGTGTGTGTGTGTGTGTGTGTGTGTGTGTGTGTGTGTGTGTGTGTGTGTGTGTGTGTGTGTCTTTGAGATGGTGTGTATGCATGTGTGGGTGGTGTATTGGGTGTTGGTGCCTAGAGAAGGCTACCAATGAGTTTAGAGAAGGCCTCAAGAGCAGTACTGCAGTATGTGCTTTCCTTTTCCTTTCTCACAGTAGTCCATGTGCTTCCTCTATGAAAGAAACACAGTGCAAACACAGTGCACAGTCCATGAAGCATTATTTTCTACAGACACCCAATAGCAATATATACCACTACTGGGCCGTGCCATACCAATACATGGCATTGGTTGGTTGGTAATGGCTTTATTAATCCTCCAGAAAAGTGCAATGTTTGTGCAAAGTGCAAAGTGCAATGTTTATAATGTTGACCTGCAATGTACTCCTTGATCAGTGAATTAAGTTTTCCCATTGTAATCTACCCACAAGATAATTCAGGGCACTGCACCCTGTGAGCAATGCATTGTGAACTCTGGTGTACCACTGGGCTCTACACTTGTGCCACTTTATATAATGTGCCTGCATAACCCAGAAGGGGGCCATACATTCTCATATTAGTATATGGCAGCAGTTTTCTATGAAACTGTCAATACAGTCCATTGATGTGTGTCTTTATCCATCCCTGTGTTCAATGCGTGCGCTGACTAGGCCTTGCTGTTTTTGTAGGTGGCAGTGTAGTGCAGTTCCTTCATACATGTTGCTCTCTCTCTCTCTACCTTCAAATTCAACTCAAAGGGCTCAACAACAGGCGTGGGAAATGTACATTGACAAGCATTGACACAAAAGCAGGATACAAAATATTTGTCCTCTCCGTCTCTCTTTGTGATACCCTGTCCTTATACCCCATAATACTGACCTTATTCTCTAGGAATTCTAGGAACCATGTGTCAAAGCATTGGTTTTACCTGCCTTGTCTGCACAGCAACAGGAATGCTCTGGCTCACTGGGGTATGCTTGTTTTTTATGAGCTTGCATGAAAGCTAAGATAACACTGCGGCTAACACGCCATCACATTATCGCCAACACATTATCACCAAACCATGCACACACTTAATAACACACGCACACACACACAGAGACAGACACACACACACACATGGACACACACAGCATGTATTGAAGTTGAAATGTCCTTTGTATATGCTTTCACTTTCACTGTTCTTCCTTCCTCCCAAAGCATTTTATGTCGCTCTTCCCCCTGTCTCGCTGTCTCTGTCACTCTCTCTGTCTCTCACTCTCTGTCTCTCTCCCTTCCTCTCTCTCTTCTCTCTCTCCCTCTCTCTGTCTGTCTATCGCTCTCTCTCCCTCTCTCTGTCTCTCTCTCTCTCTCTCTCTCTCTCTCTCTCTCTCTCTCTCTCTCTCTCTCTCTCTCTCTCTCTCTCTCTCTCTCTCTCTCTCTCTCTCTCTCTCTGTCTCCCTCTATTTTTTCTTCCTTCCTTACATGTCCAAACCTTTTAATCTCCACTTCCTCTGTTTGTTTTGTTTTACACCTTCCTCTTGGTTTCTCAACAAAGCACTGAATCAGCCCTCCTGTCGTTGACGCCCACCCTCCCTTAATCACGTTTCTCAGCCCCTCATAACCTCTGGGATACTCAAATATTATTTTAAACTGCAGTAAAACACAAACGGGAACATAATATACACCAGAACAGCGTGGCGGTCGCGAGCTCCGACTCCCCGGAGGGAGACGGAGGGAGACGGCTTCCAAAGCGGTCTCCTGATGGGAGACGCTGGAGGTAATGTCTGACCTGTCAGCAGGATAGCTGTACTTTATGTAGCTAGTGTTAAGGGTGTTCTCAGGAGTGCAGGAATGCAGGACCACGGATCAGTTACCTATCTATTGGTTCTTTGTGGGAAGCACGTGGGGCACAAGGTGTAGATTTATTGAGCGTTTGGTCTCTGATATGTGCACACATGCATAGGGGCCCTGGGCCCTCATGTACAAACTGTGTTTCACTCCCTGCCACTCTTCAAGACAAAGTCTTTACCCTGCAACCCTGGCTGACTCCCCGCTCCAGACTGTTTGTTGTTCTGTTGAGGTCTCTGTCTGACACGGACTAGAATACACCTGGAGGGTACCGCTCCTCCTGGTGGAGTCTGATAGACACCTTCACTGACCTTTGCATTCACACACACACACACACACAAACACACACACACACGCAGAGAAACACACACACACACACACACACACACGCAGAGAAACACACACACACACACACACACACACACACACACACACACACACACGCAGACAAACACACACATATGCAAATACACCGACATGCACACACGCACGCACACAATCACACACATACACGTGCAAACACACATGCAAGCACACACACAGATATATACACATGCACACATGCAAAAACAGCCACACACACATGCACACACACACAGACACACACCCGCACACAACCGCACGCATACAGCTGCACACACACACACACGCACGCACGCACACAACCACCCACACACATGCACACAAACCACACTAACCCTTGTAAAGAATAAAATACAAATTTGATGAAGATATAAGACAGAGAAGATCAAATGAGATAAACAGTTTTTTCACAGATGGGAAACAGACACAATGTGTTACGCAAGTCATAGAAATGCTAAATGATCACATAGAGTCTGCTGTGCTCACGCCAGCCACACACGCTTCACTGGCACACGTTCAAAGCGTACACTGTGAAGTACGGTCAACGTGAAGATGAAGGTAGTGAGGTGGAGCTGGGCAGGAGAGGGGGACGAAGGTGCGCGTCAGCATTAGGGAGATTGAGGAAGCGAAACGGAGTAGGAGGGCCTATGCAACGTGAGAGCCAATCAGCTGCGTTGGCCCAGCCCGTCAGGCTGTTACCATGGCAATGAGTTAGAGGGGGGTAAAATAGGAACGCCTCGCCAAACACACTGCAGCTCCCTGCTCCGTCTGCCACACAGACAACGTTTATGTATTTTACATGTATAGATATGTGTGTGTGTGTGTGTGTGTGTGTGTGTGTGTGTGTGCATGCATGCATGTGTGTGTTCAAGTAACTGTTTATCCATATCAGCATATATATTTTGCCTATGTCAAACAGGGGGCATGGAAGCATGCAGAGGTACAGTATGCACAATTTGGCTCATCATAGTGTCAAGGCGTAAACGGGGTGAGGTGTGTGTGTGTGTGTGTGTGTGTGTGTGTGTGTGTGTGTGTGTGTGTGTGTGTGTGTGCGTGTGGATGTGTAAATGCGTGTGAATGCCTGTTCATGATGTGTGTGTGTATTACAATTACAATTAGGGCATTTAGCAGACGCTTTTATCCAAAGTGACTTACATCGTTTAATACACACATTGACACACCGACGACAGAGTCAACCATGCAAGGCGACAGCCAGCTCGTCAGGAGCAGTTAGGGTTAAGTGTCTTGCTCAGGGACACATCAACACTCAGCTAGGAGGAGCTGGGGATCGAACTAGCAACCTTTCGGTTACAAGACAACTGCTTTTAGTTGTCTGAGCTAAGCCGACCATAACCACCACCATAACATTCGTTTTAGCAGACTAAATGCATCCCATATTGCATATTTCCTTGGATACAGTCACTCATTCTCCTTTTAGTTACAACCTAAAGCAAGAGCTGCACTTGCTATCATAAATCCTCATCCCCAGGCTGTTGACTTGGTCTTGGAATTTCAGGAATGAATTTACATTTTTACTATATGAATACTACTTAGAAACGTCTGCAGTGACGCTGCCTATAAATAGCATGCCTCACGATTTCCCTCCCCCAGTGAGATTTGGATGTACGGTACGTGGTCGTTGTTTGTCAAAGAAACCTTTACCTCTGTCCTTTTGAGAAATATGTGTTTATGTTGGATAATTCAGCCCCTGGTTTCATGAGGGAAACGTCTCTTAAGACTAATTTCCAATTCATTCATAGACAATAAAGCGCATGTAATGCGGTTCACTCTCGGCTCTAGAGACACAGGAAATCGCAGCAGAAACTCATGTTGCTCAAAACTCAAACAATATGTCTGCTCATTTGAAAAGTAATCAAAAAAAATGGCCACTAGGTTTGTCTTGTGCACTTGCACGGTTACATAAAAGGAGCCCTTATAAGTGTTTTGAGTAGTCCTGTCTTACGATGACCCCTCTATGAAAACGGTCTATGAGCACTGGCTCATGCAGGTTTTTTCTTCTTCTGTGCTCTTCCAGATGGCACTCCCCTGAGCGAGCTGTCCTGGCCGTCATCGCTGGCTGTCGTGGCCGTCTCCTTCTCGGGCCTCTTCACCTTTGTCTTCCTCATGCTGGCGTGCCTCTGCTGCAAGAAGGGTGACATCGGCTTCAAGGTAAGCTCTATGCCGCCACCCGCTGGTGGGCGCGTGGAACCGCATGCTGTACAACAGGCAGATGCAGAGCTCGGGTTTCAAATTCCCTCATCAACGACAAAAACAAAGTTGACCAGGGCACCAGCAAATTAAATTGACTAAATGGTAAACGGACTGCATTTGTACAGTGCTTTTCTAACGAGTGGATTGTAAAAGCACTTTACAATATTGCCAAACATTCACACATTCATGCACACATTCACACACCAACGGCGCTGTCAGACATGCAACCCTGTGCAGCAGCAGGGTCCTCTGGGTTGTGACGGTCAAAGTGTTCCGTAACCTTGGTCTGGTGCGTGCTGGTGTCCTGCATGGGGCGCAGCGATACCAGCGTGACGCAGCACTTTGAGAGTACAGATAATCAAGAGCAGTGAGATGATGAGGGCAAAGAGCGCTGACACAGGTGTGTCTGTGTGTGTCTCAGAGGTAGACGCTAGAAGGAAATAAGAAGACGAATAGGTGTGCGGGCGTGCTTGCCTGCGTCATGTGTGTGTGTGTGTGTGTGTGTGTGTGTGTGTGTGTGTGTGTGTGTGTGTGTGTGTGTGTGTGTGTGTGTGTGTGTGTGTGTGTGTGTGTGTGTATCAACACTGGGAGTTGAGGCAGGTGTTTGCCTGAGGTCAGTGTCTGGGGAGACTAGTGTCAGCTGTAAGAAGCTCCTCTCTAGCTCTGCATCGTGGGAGAGCCACCAGCAGAGCAGGGTGTCATTATGGGATGTTCTGATAACCTCATGAGGGTAGAGTAGACATCACGGAGAGGGTCTTTGGCGAAACTGTGAGTGACCAAGGTCTGTTGAGCTGTCATAGTTAGAATAATATCATCAATACAAATAAAGACAATCTACTAGCATTGCCGTCTCATTCCTAAGTGCAGGTGTTTTTGGATCATTCTTTATTCTAACTACTCCAATTTTGATGTTTGATGTGAGTTGGATAAGTTACAATTGTGAGGATGCACCGTTTTTCCCCATGTTTGGGAACAGCGATTTCAAGTAAAAAAATTGGTTGAAAACGTGGTATGAGCGAAGAACAACGTCACCTACATTTTTTAAGGGCTTAAAGTATCAACCATACAAATAACTCCAGCCAAATGATAAGTTCAATAATTACGTTCAATAAACGAACCCATGAACAATGACAATTCGCAGGAGGTCGACAGTCTTCAGATGCACGTAAGTGCATCCTCGGCACCTCTGCCATCGACGTCATCCTAAACGGTGCTCTCCCTGATCTCCCACAGATCCGTCCCTACTGCTCAGGCTCATCGGGCACCAAGGTACCGCCCCCCCCCCCCCCCCCCCCCCCCTCCACAGACTCATCACCGGGGGGCTGCCTAGGCTGTGAGGCCTGCTATTAAGGGCTGTGAGAAGTGAAGGCTCTATGCCTGGGTAGCCCCCGCAGAGGCCTGACTCACTGGTGGCGGGCGTTCCCTCAACACTTAACGCCTCAGCGCCGGCCAGCAGATGTTTCCCTTTGGTTTTTCGTGCACAGGAAGAGCCGGAGCGCCGATGTGCGCGCCGCGTTTGTTATAAGCGGACGGGGCTTGAAGCGTGTGCACGCCCTCTGTCGTTCCTCCTTCATTCTTTTGTCCTTTTTCGATTTTACAAATCAAATTTTCTTTGCTATCATTCTCTTACTTTTATTTCTTTCTTTCTTTTTTTTACAAGTATTTTGTTGTTAATTTGAGCTTCATTTGTTTTTATTTCTCCCTTCGCTGGTTTTCTCCATCAGCTCCTAATTTTCTTCCCCTCGATCTTTTCTTTCGTTTTACACGTTCTTCCCGTCTCGGTCACTCACCGAGACGACGCCTGCTTCCTACTAAAGCACCGACGAGTGCTGACAAGCAGCCAGCACTGCCCAGGCTGAGTGTCTCTGGTGTTGCAACGCTAAAATGGGAATCATGGTTGAGCACAAAACTCCCCGCATGAGTCACAAAGTGAGAATCTGGCTCTGATTGGTTCGGGCAGAACCTCAGACCTGGTGCACGCTACGGCTCTGACAGAGGTGCAGAAAAAGCAGGACATCAAATGCGTGGATAACTATTTGAACCACTTGCTTAAATCGCATCAGCGGTGGTGATGCCTGGTTTAATGCTCCAACTCGATCTCACTCTCCTGTGTAAACTGGTACCTCTTGTGTCTGTTTGTAAGGCCCATATAGCGCATGACGTATAAAACTTGGATGACTGTTTCTCGCTGATGACTACAGCAAGTCCTCTGCAGCACGGCAGTGACAATGCAACATTGTCGTACCATATTATGCTGAATGTGTGGGTTAGTGTGTTTCTGTGCGTCTGTCGGTCTGTTGCTTGTTTGTGTGTCTACGCATGTGTGTGTGTGTGTGTGTGGGGGATGGGTCTAATCTTTTGCGTACACCTCCTATACAGTGCGGAGAATGCTGCCTCTGAGCACGCCACCACACAATACACAACAGAAGGGACTACATTAGCATTTATGTGGGCACGCTGTATCCCATTTCCACGTCAGCGCAACAGTTGCGCTATTGTGTCCGTCTCTCCCAGTCGTAGGCTGACTAAGTACTGCATGACTGACCCCCTGTGTGTGTGTGTGTGTGTGTGTGTGTGCGCGCACGTTTGTGTGTGTACGCGTGTGTGTGTGCGCGTGTGCACGTGTCTGTGCACGTGTTCGTGCATGCATGCGTGCGTGTGTGTGTGTTTGTGTGCGCGCGTGTGTGCGTTGCTCCAGGAGTTTGACAACACCGAGGGCGAGGAGTACCAGGGCGAGAGGTCCACCCTGGCCTCTCCGTCCTCCCAGCACGGCCCAGAGGTCTACATCCTGCCCCTCACAGAGGTCTCCCTGCCCGTGTCCAAACAGCCCGGCCGATCCAGTAAGAAACACACACACACACACACACAAGTGCACACACGCGGTCAGAGCGACATACACGCACGCGCACGTGCCCTCTTTCCTCTCCTCTTTTCTATCCTCGCCCTCCTCTCCATAGCTCTCTCATGCTCTTTTCTGTCCTCTCCTATCCTCTCCTCGTCCCTCGTTCCTTATTCCATCCTTCATCCTCCTGCTGTTTCTGTGCTGGCCTCTCCTCTCCTCTCCTCTCATCTCTCGTTTCCTCCTCTTGCTGTCCTCTCTGTCCTCCCCCCCTTATTTTTAGCTGGTATTATTTCTATTTTAGTGTTGTTCTGATAGTACCCCCGCGTCTCCTGCCTCATGGCGGAGAGGGCAGCATCACACATCTGTTTCCGTACGCCAATGCGTTCTAGCACCGACCGCAGTGCTGAGCAATGTGTTGAAGTGTGCAAGCCGGGGCCAAGCCCTGCCGTCGTCTGCCGCCCAGCGCACTGGCGTCGTTTCGTACGCATGCATCACATGTACCGCGCATACTTCACGGTGGAGGCACACTGGAATTGCATAACGGCGTTCCAGCTTCCACTCCCTTTGGGAGCCGCGGCCATGTGTTCTTGCATGCATGCAGCGTTCCTCCCCCCATGGGTGCTGGGTCTGGGATGAACCTGTATGTACGCACTACGCACTCAGTGTTTCTGAGCCGGGATAGGTACATAATGGCTGGGTGACTCACCGGGTGTTTTGTGGACCATGCTGTGCTTTGCCAGAGGGGGCGATACCTACATTTGAGATCCAAGATGTGAGCACCGGCTATGATGCTTGGGCGATGTAGCCTTAGGCTCACAGCCAATGGCTGGCCTTCCTCCTGTGCTGTCGCAGCTACAGCTTTGTGATTGGTCAGGGTGTTGCAAGGCGAGGGATGGAGGAAGAGGAATACAGACAGGGCAACAAAGCCAGCATAGAACTGACAATGTATACACTGTGGATGTTTAATGTATGAAGAATGGATACATTCTTACAAACATGCATTCTACAATTATATATTTATTTTTTATTTGTTTTGCGATCATCAATAAATCTGTTCATTTGTATACTTGCATTGCAAATATTTGTTGAAATAAATTGAATTTCAACTCCGAAGTATTGCAGTCTTTTTTGTTTGTCACTGACACAAGTACAACTTATATACAACTATGAGATCTATTCAACTGGACACTTTTGTCGTGCACTAAATAACATATGTTTTTGTACCAAAGATATGTTATACTATCTGCAGCTGGGGGGAATGAACACACAGTATAAACTAAGGATCAATGTCAGTGTCGACATACAAATAACATAAACCCTTCAGGTACAAAAGCATCGGGAAGATGAAACCTCAGATGAATGGGATTCTTCAACATTACACATACACATACACACACGCACACACACACACACACACACACAACACACACACACACACACACACACACACACAAAGGGCGACCACATCACAACAGTGGCGTGCAACAAAGCGTGGATTCATGCTCTTCAGAAGTTGCATGCATGATTTAAACCCCCACGTGCCCCCAGAACAGACCCAGTGTTGATGCTGCTCCCAACAGGCATGTTGATGTATGTCCAGATCACATATCAACTCATTCACCCCAGTATTCACGCGTCATGTCTGTGACTGCATGTTTGACGGAGTATTACTGCATAGGCCGTGCCAGACCACCAGTATAATGACATTTGCCTGACTCTATACCAGATTTCTTTCTTTTGGAATGTCATGTGTGGGACAAGAATGCCCCTCACACATTTCAGATTTCCCAGCATAACAATACTAGCAATCATTCTCCATCTTCCTCTCCCTTAATCTCTCTCTGTCTCTCTGACAGGATTTTTATCACCGTGACAACCTCTGCCCAATCATTTCAATGGTTCAGAGCACTGTCGTTACTTGCTTGAAACGTGTGCGTGTGTGTGTGTGTGTTCGGTGTGCGTGTGTGTGTGCGGGTTTCTTTTGCGTGTCAAAGCGCTTGTGTATGTGCATGTTTGGTTGTACTTGTGTGTATGAGGGGCTTGTCCACGGGACCCCATTACAAAAAGTGTGTGTGTGTGTGTGTGTGTGTGTGCTATCGAGCAGGAAGAGAGAGAGAGAGAGAGAGAGAGAGACTGAGAGAGAGAGAGAGAGAGAGAGAGAGAGAGAGAGAGAGAGAGAGAGAGACTGAGAGAGAGAGAGAGAGAGAGAGAGAGAGACTGAGAGAGAGAGAGAGAGAGAGAGAGAGGGAGAGAGAGAGAGAGAGAGAGAGAGAGAGAGAGAGAGAGAGAGAGAGAGAGAGAGAGAGAGAGAGACAAGGGACCGAACAATGTCCCTGTCTTCGCGAGGCGAGGCAGGGACCCGGGTTTATCAACGGAATGCAACAGCGGAGGACTGTCACCACGGGGCCCGACACAGTGAGGGCCTCTGTGACACGGAACAAGATGGAGATAGGGGAGGGTGGTGGCATGCACCATGACCCTCAGAGTAGGGGGTGGGGGTGTGGGTGCCATGGGGCATGGTTCTTGAGATGGGTTAGGGGCAGGGGGGGGGGGGGGGGGGGGGGGGGGATGACAGAGGTCGGTTTTGTGCGTGTGACAGAGATGCGCTTGTGCCCCTGAGAGACGCAGGAATGCCGCTACTGCGCTGCTCCCTCATTGGGTCCCGATGGAGGGGGAGGCGGCCAGAAGGGGTGGGGCTGGTCGGGTGGGGGTGGGTGGTGGTGGGGGGGGGGGGGGTTTATGTAGGCATTGTGTCACCGTCGGAGGACATCTTGTCTTGAGTCTGCGTGCCGAGCCGCTCGCGGTCAGACGGTCTGCCTGGCGTCATGAGCGGAGGGCAGAGTGCTGCGTCCGTGTCCCGGTGGCGTGCAGTGGAGGGCTGGGAGGGGGGGGGGGGGGGGGATTGGAGGTATAGGGGAAGGGTAGGGATGGAACGAGAGGAGAACGGGGTCCCCTGGAGGAAACAAAAGAAAGGCCCGCATTCCTAATGCAACCGAGAGAGGCGACACCGCCGGCTGTAACCTCCCCCCCCCCCCCCCCATCCCCAGGGCAAAGTCCTCTAGAAGATTCCTCCGGGATCCCAGACCCCAGACGGGCGGAAGGCGGATATGGAGAAGGACAGCGCAGATGTTGGTGTGCGTGTGTGTGTGTGCGCGTGTCCCCGGTCGGAGAACCGTCCATCGCTGTCCAGGTCGACGGCGGGCCCAGTGAGGAGGCCGCCGCCGCCGCCGCCGTGTCGTGTCGTGGCAGGCTTGTTCAGCTGTGTGCAGGGGCTGGGGGGCTGACCTCCCCTCCCCGAGACTCCCCACGGAGGGGCTCTCACACTCCTGCGGAGACTTCGCAACGGGTCCTGGGGACGGGGGATGGAGGACGGAGGGGGGGGGGGCGCTTTCTGTTCTCACACTCTGAACCAGAGCTGGTTCCATGGAACTGGATCCTGCGCTCCACCATCACCAGCACCACCTTCACCGTCACCCTGACCATCTTTGGCATTGTTTCCCTCACCTGCATCACCACCATTGCCATCGGGGAAACATGAGGATCCATGGAGGTATTTGATTCTAAAGGGGCCGAGTGTGTGTGCTGGTTGTATGGTCAGGACAAATAACTTGGATCCTGGGGTTTAGATGTAAAGTGTGTGTACTGTAGCAAATGCCACTGCCGCTTTCCACAGCTGGTCCTACATCTGTGCTACCCAGTACAGCAGTACAGAGCGTTTTTGCCTTGCAGAATACCAGCTCTGACGTTCATCCGCTTTTCAACACTTTCTCAACGTTTTCATCAAGTTGAATGTCCAATTTGACACGATAACTCAAATGATTGAATGGATGTGCAAATTACTGTTAGGAGGAAAAAACGATGCGTCTTTGTTGTTCCTTGTTCTGTCTATCTCTCTAGCTGTCTCTCTATCTGTCTGTCTGCCTATCTGTATATCCGGCTGTCTGATGTCCGTCTGCCCTGTCTGTCAGTCTGTCTGTCTTGTCTGCTGGTCCTTCTCTTCTAAACCTGCCTCTCGGTCCTTTCCAGTCCAGCTGCTGAAGTCCTCAGACGTCGGGCGCCATAGCCTTCTGTACTTAAAGGAGATTGGCCATGGCTGGTTCGGCAAGGTGATCTTCCTCCTCCACGTTTTCACCCAGAGTTCGCTGGCATCTTCCATCGTTTTGTTCAATGATTGAGTTAACATGCATGCAAGAGGTCAGATCCATGGCACTCCACAACACTCATGTATGCATTGATAGAACAGGGACCACAGATGCAAATGAGCTATTCAGCTAACTTTGGTACAGAACCTGTTCTGTACATGGTCAACTAAACCAATAAACTCAACCAAGTGACGCCGTTCCCAAGACATGACATTGTGTCCAAAAGACATTCCCCACATGTGGTGCTCTTAGCAACACATGTGTTCAGCATGCTTTCTCCTGTTGCACCTCTTTGTGTAGAATGGGTTGACACTTTGTTTGCTTCTTTGTTTGAGTGTGTGAATGTGATCGGTTGTTCACCCACTGGCGTTCTTCTGTCCCCACCCCCAGGTTCTGCTGGGGGAGGTGACGGAGGGCCTCAGCACCACCCAGGTGGTGGTGAAGGAACTCACCGCCAGCGCCAGTGTCCATGAGCAAATGCAATTTGTGGAGGAGATCCAGCCATATCGGTAACGACACACACTCACACGAACGCACGCACACACGACAGATGGAAACGGAATGAATGGATTGATGAGTGACTCAATGAACAAAGATGGTGTGTGTGTGTGTGTGTGTGTGTGTGTGTGTGTGTGTGTGTGTGTGTGTGTGTGTGTGTGTGTGTGTGTGTGTGTGTGCGTTTGTGTGTGTGTGAATGAGTGGTTGACTGGTTCAGAGCTGTACCAATACATATGTTTATGTATACTGTGATATCGTATCACCTTCCAGGACCCTCCAGCACCCCGCTCTGCTGCAATGCCTGGCCCAGTGTTCTGAGGTCACTCCCTACCTGCTGGTCATGGAGTTCTGCCCCCTGGTGAGAAGCACTAGTATTGCAGGGCTTTGGTTGTTTAGCGCCGCATTGAAAGGTTAAACATGCTGTACAAATAGAATAGGTGCAGTGCAGGTGTCCAGATTCACTATATCTAGGATAAAAAGGTTGAAAGGGTGAATGGGACGGGTTCACATTACTATTGTTGATAATATAATATCAATAAAATAGCTGTAATTTAATACAATTATTGAATACAATTAAATACAATTTCATAAAAACATGTTCAAGGCTATTTGTTCTTCCTGTCACTCTTATTTCGAGAATGTATAACGTATGCTACAATCGGAAATGCATTTATTTTAGTATTTTCTTGTTTTTCTCTTCTCTTCCTTAACCTCAGGGGGATTTGAAGAGCTACCTGCGGTGCTGTCAAGGAGCAGATGCGGAAGCCCCAGATGCCTTCATCCTCCAGCGGATGGCGTGCGAGATCGCCTCGGGCTTGCTGTACCTCCACAAACACAACTTTATTCACAGGTAAACCAATAGCAGCTAGATATTAAGGAAAAATATTATGAACACTATTTTGCTTAGACCAGGCCTAAATGAATGTATATGTCTATGGCTGTAAGGTGACATGCTCATTTTTTGTCAGGAATTGTTGTATTTTAGATTTTCTAAGGTTAATTACTTGAATCCATGTTCAAATTGTTGTCGGGAGATCGGGGAGATAATCAGGACCTGTGCGCCCTCTGCTGGTCTCCCCTTGCAACAACATCCTGGTGCTGATTGAGTAGTTGTGATATAACTCCAGCATCAGTGATTTTGTTGCCGGGGGCGAGCCTCACTCTTCCTCCTCCACTCGTCTATCTCCGTATGCCTTGGGGGATGGGTTACGTTGACTATTTTCCACAATGATATCTTCCACAGAGCAGTGGAGAAACCAAAAAATACTGAAATTGCTTAGCACTTCCTTGGGGCAGGCAGAATATTATACTCTGCTTATTAAAAAAGTCTGCATGCAGAATAATATGAACCAATAATAGCACAACCATTATTCACCCGTACATTAAAAGTGGAATTGTTTAAATATGTTTTAGATATCCTTATCCCTGCAATGTGGGTAATGTTGTTATAACAAGGGATTCTATAGCATTTTATGTACATAATACACCTATTGTGTTCTAAGTGAAACGCTTACGATGGAAAATTGTTCCTTGCATTGACAGCGACTTGGCACTACGGAGCTGCCTGCTAACTTCAGACATGAACGTTAAAATAGGAGACTACGGCCTTTCGCGCAGCCAATACAAGGTATCTCCTTCAAATGTCCCCATTTTAGTATACTGGTTGTATTTTTGTTTATGGTATACACTCTCAGCATGCGGTCATGCTCAATACTCTCGTCTTGGCCTTCTTTCCGAAGGAGGACTACTTTGTGACCCCGGACCAGATTTGGGTTCCCCTGCGCTGGATTGCCCCAGAGCTGATAGATGAGGTCCATGGAAACCTTCTGGTAGTGGACCAGACCAAGACCAGTAACGTGTGGTGAGATACACCAGCTCTGATTGTTAATGTCATTTTGTTAGACAACATTGGTGTCTGTTCGAGTGCCCAAATATAATACAAATGTAGTCTACAGATTAAAGAGAGTGGCATTTGTATTGGTCTGACTTCTTATCTTATCTCATATTTCAATTTAACCCACTAACCTTCATTGCAAACACACTGTAAAAATAAATCGGTATTATGACTGTGTAATTATTCTGTATTTTGTCATCCCAGGTCGTTTGGTGTCACTATGTGGGAGCTGTTTGAGCTGGGGAACCAGCCTTACCAGCACTATTCAGACAGACAAGTGCTGACATACGCAGTGAAGGAACAGCTTCTCAAGCTCCCCAAACCACAGCTGGACGCCCCGCTGGCTCAACGCTGGTGAGACACCAGCACCTAACCGCACAACAAACGTTTCCCGTTAGCGGCCTCTAGTGGATGAAATTATACTTAAAGTTATAGCTGTATCATTACCAGACGACAGTTACTGTTGCTGCCGGGCTATTTAGTAACGGGTTGAACAGCTGTAACAGAAGCGTAAGGTAGTGAAGGTGCCAAACGTAAAGAGTGAGTGATTGCAATCGAAGACTTAATTTACGAATAAGAGTGTACACCGTCCATCGTACTGATAATATAAAATAGTCAATACCTAATTAATTACACGTTTCTAACAAAATCAAACAAAAGTTATGCCATTTATATCTGCACAATAACTTGCCCTTCTTGTACGCTTTCATAATCAATATATGTCTGCCCAGGTCCCATATTTCTTAAAGCTGGCAAGGGTACACGATCAATGGCTTTGATCCATTTATTTTTGGCGGTTCCTTACCTCAGATCCCTTAATCATCTGGATCCGGAAAGTTAGCCAAATGTTATTCAACATCTTTAGCATTTCTCCCTTAATGAAATACTGGCTATGAGCTTATAATAGCACTGGGCAGTCTCAATCGCGCGCGCACACACACACACACACACACACACAGAAACAAACAGACACAGACACACACACACACCCATACCCATACCCACACACACACACCAGCATGTAAAAAAACATATCTGCGAACGAAGCATTTGTAGGCCCCCCATTCTTTTTTTATAGATTTGCCTTGTGGCACGAATAGGCAGTTCTCTCCACAAGGAACCTCGTGAAGTGAACTGCTGACTCACAGCTTTCTCCACACCTAACTTTATCCCGACTATGCAACTCTACACCGGTCTAATTGTCTCATTAAGAAGCCACGTTCGCAATGAGAGCTTGTTCCTACGTTAACCCCTCACCTCTTCCTCTCCGTCGCATCTCGTAGGTACGAGGTCATGCAGTTCTGTTGGCTCCAGCCTGAGCTGAGGCCTAGCACCGAAGAGATCCACCTGCTGGTCACCTACCTGTGCGCCAAAGGCTCCTGCGAGGCCGAGGAGGACTTCGAACAGAGATGGAACACATTGAAGCCTAACCTGTTTGGCAGCAGCACCCACACCATCATATCCTCCCTGGCCCTGACCCCGGACCCTGCCCCGAGCCCGGACCCCGCCGCAGCAGCAGCAGCAGCAGCAGCAGCCGCACCGGCTCCGGAGGTGGAGCTGGCCTCCTCAGCCTCCTCCTCCTTCCCCCTCCTGGAGCAGTTCTCCGACGGCTTCCACTCGGACAGCGGCGACGACCTGCTGACGGTCACGGAGAGCGTCCACGGCCTCAACTTTGAGTACAAGTGGGAGCAGGCGCGGGCCGAGCAGCCGTACTGCTCGTCGTCCACCAGCGGCCCCCTGGGCCAGGGCAACCCCCACTACCAGGACGTCTACTACCCGGTCAAAGGAGGCGCGTCGGCAGGGGGCTGCAGGACCGACAGCCAGGCGTCGGGCGTGTCCCCGTCCTACTACGAGTCGGACCACCCGGGGGTGGTCCCGGTGCTGAGCGCTCACAGCCCCTCGGTGGGTAGCGAGTACTACATCCGTATCGAGGAGCCGGTGGAGTGCAACATCAACCTGGACGACGGCGTGGAGGACTACAGCCCGAGGCGGGAGGCCGGAGACGGGCGGCTGTCCTCGCAGAGCTGGACGGGCTCGTCCGTCCGGCAGACAGACGCCTACTGGGCCGCCGCCGACAACGACCGGTCCGCCTACGACTCGGACGAGAGCCTCAGCGTCTCCCTGACCATGGAGCCGTTGATGAGGCGGGCCTCCAGCACAAGTCCCGTTCCTCCGGAAGATCCCCACACCCAGGGGGCCCGCCCCTCGGAGAGTCAGAAAGCCAGCATTCACAGCGAGCACATGCCCACGGTCAGAGTAGGGGGTAAGGCCTTCCCGTCCGAAGAGCATCTGTCGTCAGAGCTGCAGCAGAACCTCCTGCCGCTCCTGGGGCGAACGGAGAACTCCAGGAGTGTCTCTCGAGCCATCAGCAGCCCCAGTTTGGGATTCTGTGATCCGTATTTAGAAACTAGCACAGAGAACTGTACGCTCAGCGACAGCTACTGTGATGTGATTGGTCCCCTCAGGAAGGCGGTGCCCATTGCTAATCATATCATCGAGGTGGAGACAGGGGACGGCCTACAGGTGGGCCAGCGGAGGAGTGTGCTCACGAATGACATGGATGGCGACCTCTTCTCGGAGGCAGACACCACTAACTGGACCTCCAACCACTCGGCTAATAACAACAGTCTCAGCTTTGGCAGCAGGCACACAGCCAACGTGCAGGGGAGCTATTTGGACCTTCAGTACACCACATCGTACGATAACACAACAGAATTGTGGCCTGAAACCATAGTGAGCAATAGCACAGTGGACAACTATAAGCCATTTAGCTACGTAGAGAACACAGGAAAAGAAACTAGCTCTGTGTCCAAAAGTATAGAGTTGGGACCATATATCTACCTGGGTCACAATGAAAAAGATACAAGTGACTCTCAAAATAAAACCAACTCAATCAAAGATAACCTAAACAACAGTGACACCAGTAACAAGCCATTATTTCACAGTGTCGATAGATTGTACTCTGAGCCTATGAGAATGCTTGACGCAAGCTGCATCAACTCTCCGGTCTCTTATACAGAGCCTTACAAAGGCCACATAGAAGCACTGACTGATGGGCAGAATGTGTCTCTCTGGGACATGTCACCCTTTATGCAAGGCATGCAGGTTCAGATCCAGGGCACACGCGAGGTTTCTGAATCTGACCGAGGGTTAGACAGTGGAGTGGGACTCAGGGGATCAAGCATGGGCCTCGTGGGGCTGGGTGACTTCAGCGAGGATGAAGACGACGACATAACAGACATCACATCAGGGATTTTTGCTGACTTCAACCTGGACTATGCTGAGGTCGAGGAGGAAGAAATCAGTCCGGTGAAGCATCTCGTAGGAACCGCGGAAACCGTTGACGCTCTCCAGCTGTCGCCCTCTGCAGCTAGTCCTTGTGACCAGGCCTTCAGCCCCGATGCCTTCAACACCCCGATGCTCCCCAAGTCCCTTGACAGCGGCTACGACACCGAGAACAACGAGTCTCCAGAGTTCTTCTTTCACGAGCTGACGGATCCTCGTGAATCTAGCCCCGAGCTGAGCCAGAAACCAGAACTCATTCTGCAGATGGACCCCGGTCAGGGCGTCTGCTCCGTATCTGGCAGCACCCATGTCCAGCTAAAAGGACTGGCTGGAAAGAACCCATACAGGGACTCAGCCTATCTTTCTGATTACGATGCAGAGAATGAGAGGAGTCCCCGAGAAGAGGGCAGCAACTTCTTTGCGGGTCCAGGTGACCGCAAGGGCAACGCTGGGAAAGTCCTGAGACCTGCTGCTGACGTCGACCTGATCAAGCCATTTACTCACACTGAAGAGCAACTGACCAACACGAGACAGAACATAAGCAGTGCTGCGGTTCAACTCTCACAAACCTCGCCCGACCCAGAATGCCACTCCCCTAATCCTGGTCTCTCCATGCTGTCACCGTTTCCCCCCGAGATGGGGGGCTGTTTGACCAAGGAGTCTGGACCAGCCGAGGAGGACCTAGGGCTGAACACTCAGCACTCAGAGGACGAGCCGTCCTCTGACTACACTTCGTCCAACAACAGCGATCCTTTGGCCACGATCCCCGGGGGAGCCTCGACCAATCACGCACGCGGAAACAGGGGATCAGAGAACTATTCCCCCGTGACGTCTGTGAACTCGGACTCCACCCTCTCCGACCTCAAAGACGACGGCTCCAAGGACACGGAGCTCAGCGAGGATTCCGCCGGAGAAGAGGAAATCCCGAAGTTCAACCTGGGGTCTGCGGAAGCCGAGGAGGCCAAGAAGGCGGTCAACATAGAAGAGGACTTCGAAGACATCGACGCCGGGGAGTGCGACTCGCAGGACGGCACGTGTGCGGAGTCCTGTCGTCCGCCCGGTAAACTCTCATCCTCCTCGTCGTTCCTGGAGCTCTGTGGGGAGGACATGAGGGCCCCCCTGGAGGAAGAGGAGGACGACTCGGACGACAGCGAGTCCGACGAGGAGCTGAGGACCTACAACATCCAGGAGGAGGAGAGCGAGGAGAGCGAGGATGACTTCACGCCGGTGCCGGTGGTGGTGAGCGACTGTAGCAGCGCCAGTCATCTGCGTAGCCTCCTGAAGATGCCCACGCTGCTCAGCCAGTCCTTCTGCGACGAGCTGGAGCAGAAGAAGAAGGCCGTGTCCTTCTTCGATGACGTCACCGTATTCCTCTTCGACCAGGTCAGTATTACACCCAGCTGCATTCCCTTAAACAACTGACTGAGCAAAATGATGAATGCTGCTGTAACCCATTTGTTTCTTTATATCATGTGGCCACCAGGAAAGCCCAACGGCAGAGCTGTCAGACTTCAGCTTCTCCACAGCAGAAGAGGCATGTGGGCAAGATTCTGGGCCAGGGGAAATCTCAAACCACTCTGAAGCCACGCCTCGGCCTTCTGAGGAAACCTGTGATCCTGGTGATGCAACATGTGTTCCTGGTGATGTACAGGGGAACGGCAGCGCCGAAGAAGGTATGTTCATCTGAAGAATCACTAAATAAGAAACACAGAGCTGGTCAATGTGGTTTTTGGGCAATTTTAACTGTTCCGGTGGGGGAACTTTTAGGTGGAATTTGGAACTGTGAAGATGCCCTCCCATTGGAAGCCGACCCTTCCTTATCGGACACTCACTCGGAGACCGACACCACGTCCACCTCTCTCTCCGACGGTCCGGAGCCACCGAGACCTCTCGCTGTAGCCACACCCCTCAACCGCTTCTGCGTGTCCCGCTTCTCCATCACACACGTTTCTGACCCCTACGTCGGCTCACCAGCAGGTCTGGATTCAAACCCAACCAGACTCTTTTTGCACTCACATACCATCTACATTGGAAATAACTTCCACTACATATAAATAAACATACCGCGTAATGTGGGGTTAAATGGAGATGATTAAAACTTGAGAAGCATTCTATGCTGAAAGTGTTAATCTTCTTTTGATTGGTGAATAATCTTGATTCTTATCTAATTTTCCCACCCTAGGGCAAGATGGAGACCAGCAGTGAAGCCATCACATGAGCGGGTGTGTGGAAGGTCCAATCCCAAGTTCCACAGATTGCGGCAACACAGTAGTATACCTAGGGGGTCCTACGTATTTGGAATCTGCAGGGGTTGGGTTCATGAGACACTGCTGATGCCAACGGTGAATTCAGTTTCATTTCAAAGAAAGTCAAAGAGCTGCAGTTTGAATGTTTAATAACGACGGCCAGGATTTTATAAGGAAAGCAGCAATCTCCCTTCTGTGCGTCACGATAGCAAAAGAGTAGACATAAATGTTCAAATATAATATATAATTTATTTTCTCATTGATGCAATGCAGCCTCAATGTCCATTAGCAACTTAACAGGACATAGTTTTATGAGATAAAGAAAAAGAAAAATGAATGCTTCCATTGCTGCTCTTCTCATTGGCTGCCTTGGTTCTGCCAACTCATTTGATTGGACAGTCACAGCTCTCGTTGCTGTAGCTAAATCCACAAAGCATGATGAAAAAAGGGATGCTGCTATCGCTAATTGCCTAACAACAAGACTCCTTTCTATTTTAATCAGGGGCAAGGGGGTGGGGTTTCGGTAGGTTGGTTTGTTGAAATGAATGGTGGCCTTCAAAACCTCTGCCATCCAACTTACTATACAGTGTTTCTCATTTAACCACAGAGGGTGAAGGGGTGGCGTTCATGAGACGGTGCTCTAGGCTTAGTGTGTTGCAGTAAAAACCCACACCACAAAACGTGGTCTTGTCCTTCCGACTCCCCTGGTAAGCCCCGAAAGGTCACTCCTATTGGCTGGTCTCCACAAACGTGTGATCCACCAAAAACCCGGACAATGTTGATGACGTTCATCTACCCCAGTGTGACATGACACTATGATCCATCCTCGTGTCCACAGTGTAAGCTATACAGACTCACATCACCTCTACGTAGACGTTGTGTGGTCGCTCCTCCCATTGCATTGTATTCAACATTGAAGATATCCAAATGTGTTACGAGAACATAGCGTGAGCAACACGATATGCATTTTTTTTTTTTTTTACCTAGCGCCTCACCCATGCTTCTTGTGTAGAATCCAAACCACATTCAGGTGCGTCTTGTTGAATCCGCCATCAACCGTGAATGTCCGCCATCTCTATGTAACCACTCGTCTCCATCCGAGTATTTCCGTTGGTCCATGGCCGGGTCCATCCTAGTTTCGGTTATACCAACGTAAATACCTGGGTTTGAATTTCAAAGACTTGAAGAGAGAAAATATAAGTGTAATACAGATGACATACCGTTCACATATTTTATGTAAGTGTTATCAAAGTGTTATCAGGCTTGACTTGAATTTACTACTGCTGTATCGAGATCCTCCTTCCCCTCCCCACTCAAAGTGCCAATCCAGTTTCCTCTCGGTCCGCCCGTCACATTCTCCCAAGTCGAGAATGGATATTTTTCTATGAAAAATGTAAAAGAATAAAATTTCAAAAATACAATCCAAACAGTGGATGACAAGTCTTGAATAAGCCCAATAGATGCTATTGAGCCCATTGGGCGTGGGCAAAGGAAACGCGTGTGTCTGAGAAGGAGAGGCTGGTGGCTCCCTGCACCAGTAGTAATATCATACCCAAGCCGTGTTCCCATTCCTCCCTCACGCATCGTGGCTCTCGCACCACCACCATCCCCCCCGCCCCCCCCCCACAACGAATAAATCACAACACATGTTGGTTTTCTTTCTTTGTGTCCGAGTCGCTCAGGTGTTTGACTGGGAAATTATGTGTGCATAATCTAAAAAAGGTACACACGGACAAAGAGAACAACACAGGTGACACAACTATGAATGCTGTACACAATGAAGTTTTTATTTGACACAATAACTCCACGTACCGCACGCCCTGTACAACACAAATATACAGAACAAGAAAGAACAAAAAGTGAGAAAAGGACAAACGGTTAGAAAACGGTTTGATAACCAAAGCAATTGGACATTTCTGAGAACGTGATTGCAAAGCGCGAACAATCGTCTCCCCATACAGTTGCCAGTATGCAAGTTGTTTAAAATATACATTGTCTTGATTGTTACTGGTGATTATTTGCACTTGAAGCAATAAGTCAGCTCACAGTAAAACAATGATCATATTATAAGACAATATTATGATAGTTGAATCATATGAATCAATAAGATACCACTAATTAAAGCTGAAAATGATACTCCAAAATGACCCATTATTTACATGGATTTTTGACTGGCCAATATTTGGCTGCTTTGAATTAACATAAAAGACAATTCATTATATTCTTATATCGGCAAAAGTGATGCTGCCTTTTTTTTCACAGCAACTAACCTTGCAGTCACGCACTTTAGATTATTAAAGATCACCAGAAGACAAAACAAAATGGCAAAGTAACAGCAGAAACCAAATAAAGTATATAAGCAGAGTTGTGATGCGTAATCATTTTCATATAACAGTGCGTAGAATATTGATTATATCAAGGCTGTAACCCCTTTAAAAAAATGAAGGCACAGTCCCCAAATTAAACTGTATAGTTTAATGGTATACTGTATAGTTACTATAACATGATGTGTTCTGAGCTAGAAACTAGCGTTTAAAAAAAAAAACAGGATCTAACTGTAGCCATTGCACACTTTCAATGCACCTTTCAAAAAACACATTTACCCAGTACTGTATCTTTTCGCAGCCTAACGCTAATTTCAGACGACCTGCTCTTCAAGCAACTGACGGACACCTTGTTCAGAGAGCACCATCACTGCTTAAATCTTAAACGATATATACATATATATACACACACACACGCATACAATTCTCAAATCACAATTAATAAAGACATTTTCCACAGCAGCGATGCGCAGAGAGTATATATTAGTTTCACTATCCTCCATCAGTGTAAATGTCCCCCAACGCGAGGCTTTAGCCCCACGTTTCCCATCGTGAGTGCGACCCGCTAGCCAATGAAAACAACCTCCTGATTCGCTGACTCTAACGTTCCAGCCAAGAGTTGACCACATAAATCAGTGTTAACCTGCCGCCCTGAAGTGATTTGCAAAGCGTCACAATGATAACGCACGCACGATAAACGGCCGGGGTTGCCCAAAGCCGCCTACTTGAATGCTATGCAGTGTGGGAAAAAAACAAAAAACTTTGAGTGTCACTGTAAGATCGTTGCCCCCAAGGTACAAGTGTCAACTTTTTTTTTTTCGGGAGCCGGTCATCAGAACTGGCACCCAACCGATGGCGGCGGCCATTTTCTTCCCGCTCATGTACGGAGACCGACCCTTTGAGCGGTAGGGTCGGGGTGCGTGGCCGTCTGCTAGTAGAAGATGGGCGCAGAACGGTCCTCCATAAAGGTAGGCCTGAGGTAGACCTCCAGAGAGCGGTCGCTGTTGGGAAGGGGCGGCAGTGAACAGCGACAGTTAGGGTGCAGGTGAACACACGGCAAGGTGCACAAACAGAACAGAACAGACATGAACGCACCACTTCAAACCACGACGCACCCCGCCTCCCCGCGCCCAGTGATGTACAGCAAGCGTGCGATGGTACCGACGACTGTGTTAATGACCACGACACAAATCAAAGTTGTTCGGAAAAAATGAATGCCATGCAAGTGTTAGTGTCCTTTTCTGAGTGATACCATGTTTTATATCAAGAAAAGCGGGAACCATCGTTTACAACCCAGGGCCTCCGGTGCCGAGAGGCACTGCTGCCTGGTCGGGGACTGAGGCCCGGGGACAGGAAGGATGGAAGGATTCTCAGCAGCACCCTGCTGACAGCCAGACAGCCAGTGAGCAGAGAGAGGAGGAGAGCGAGGAGGAGAGCGAGGAGAAGGAAACACGAGAGAGGAGGAGAGAGGATGCAGAGGGAGGGAAAGGCAGGAGAGGAAGAAAGAGAGACACCAGAGAGGAAGAAAGAGAGACACCAGAGAGGGGGAGAGAGGATGCAGAGAGAGCGAAAGGCCGGAGAGGAAGAAGGAGAGACACCAGAGAGGATGCAGAGAGAGAGAAACAAACAACAGAGAGGAGGGGGAAAGAGAGAGAGAGAGAGAAGAGAGAGAGAGAGAGAGACAGAGAATTTGGTTGGCCCAGCGTGGATGGAGGCTGGTGACTTACGGAGGTCCTGTTCTCTCAGAACTGGGACAATTCTGGACCCAAACTGGAAGGTAAAGAGAACCCTTCGGTTTGAATCGCTCATCTTTCATCAGGATCATGCATGGCTCACAACTCTTACAATGCACGTAGCCACTGCTGGTTAGTTTGCGGGAAGGTGTACAAACTGGAAGATGTGAAATGACGGGATGGCAGTACACAGCATGCTCATCATGCCTTAGACCGTATCAACTCTTAACGATAAAGCTTTAAAATACAAAACATTCAAATGTATACGCAGCTAGACCTTTGAAGAAGTTCAACAAGAAGATCAGAACAGAGACTCTGGTCGGCCGAAATTCCACTAAAGCATCAACACACACACACACAAAACAATTACAAATCCTTGCTTGAACGATCACCACAAACGCCGACTAGATCATTCTTTTACACGACCCACCGCAATCCTAGCAACACAAGGCAGTCGCACAATGCAGCAAGGCAGCAAACGGCAGCGACTCAACAGAAAACCATACACACACACGCAATGAAGATGAGGGAGGAGCCATAAGCACTGGTGGGCGGGGCCAGGCAAGGGGTAGGCGGGGCTAGGTAGGAAGAACCAGGAAGTGGTGGGCGTGGCTATGGAGGGTCATGCCTATGGATGGCATGCAGCGACTGAACACAGTGCATGCTTGGCAAGAAGCAGTCCACAATGCGGCCGGAAAGGATAATAAAAATCGCAGAATGTGATTTTTAAAGAAAGAAAGGGAGGCCAGATAACCGACAGAACAGATTTCTCTCCAGACAAGACTGTTTATTAATATATAGATATATGTTTTATTTAGAATACCTTTGTAAAAAGTCACCATACATTCAAGGTCAATTTTGTGTACCACATGAGATCCCTCAACAGCATGCATAAGATGAACACTTTCAACGAAAATCAGCATTTTCTTTTTGTTTCTGGAATATTTTGCCGTTTTACAAGGACAATAACAACTTCTTTAAAGGAAAGACTAAAAACTACATAGCCACTCAGGGAATACAATTGCAACACTGTTTTTGTGTGAAAACCACCTAACTTTAATTTGAGTGTTTTTTTTTCCACTAAAACGGCTCACATGGTCCATTATGCGCTGGGCATGTACATAAACAGAATTATGATGAAAGCAATTTAAACGCAGTTGAAAGTGGATGTTTCAAATTGACCCCCCCCCATCCCCCTGCATCTTTGAGATCTTTTTTTTTTTTTTACATCATTAATTTGAAGACCGGAATCTTATTTCACCAGGAATCGCCACATGGAATATTAAAAATTGATTGGATAAATACTCAAAAATACTATCCAGAAAAATATTCCCAAATTAGACCAACGGCAGGCTGTAACCATAACTGCCTGTTCATTTAAATACGTTAAGTTGGTCTTTGTTGATTGACATCGGGAAGGCCAGTGCCAGAGTCTCAGCCTACCATACTATGTCTTTCACCGTCGGCAAAAGACCACACAAGACGAGGAAACATGCAAGCTCAGGCCAGAAGAGATTGAGGATTCGGTAGGACGGATAAAATAAAAAAAGGGTAAACTTTTTTTAATATAGAATGTTACTTAATATTTCTTCCTCCCTCCCCTCATACATTACAAAAATATTTCGGATACAGGACAATTTGGTGTGTTGAATATAACTCCTAAGGCAGATTTGACACACACACTATGCGCCCTGCTGGATATTCAAATCAGCTCAGCGAAGACACACAGAACAGTGCACGACCAACAGAATCCAACACAGTAATCTGCTGCACAGCCTTATTGTAAACAAGTCCACGTGTGTGTGTGTGAGTGTGTCTGTGTGTGTGTGTATGGTTGTGTGTCTGTGTGTGTGTGTGTGTCTTTGTATGAGTGTGTCTGTGTATGCGCGTGTGTCTGTGTATGCGTGTGGCATCAGAACAACGACAATTACGTCTTTTGGCACTTGTACAGTACATGAAAATGTCAGTTTAGTTTTCCGTTTTTGATATTTTTTGTTATTTTCTTAACAAAATGACACAACCATGTACATGCATGAAAAGACAAGCAGTAGCAAAGGCAGTCTTTTGAGAGAAGAAGAAGACGTAGAAGAAGAAAGAAGTAGGAGATGAAAAACAAAAACTAAAACCGGGTCAAGTCCAATGCTCGGTTGGGGGACCGCGAGACTAGCAGGGCATTCAGAGTCCGTATCGCTGCTGCAGGGCCAGCAGGTAGGCCCCGCTGGGGGCCATGCCCTCTGGGAGCCGGTAGGCCCCGCCAGGGCCCGAGCTCTCCGGGCAATCCTCCACCCACCAACCGCTACTGTCCTCACAACGACACCACCACCACCACCACCACCACCACCACCACCACGGCGGGCCGACACCCCCGGAGAACAGGACGGAGGGGTGGATGGGCGGACGGGACGGAGGGAGGCAGAGATGGGAGCCCGGGAAGGAAGGAAGGAAGGAAGGAAGAGAGGGACAGAACGGATGGATGAGACCGGCCTCTTCCACGGGAGGGAAAGGGGTGAGGGGTGTGGAAGCGGGAGCAAGAGAAGGGGAGGGGGGGCAGAGGAGAGGAAGAGGAGGCAGAGGAGGAGGAAGAGGAGCAGGAGAGGACAGGAAAGGTGGTAGGCTAGGTGGATGTCGGGGTGGGGGGTGAAGGGGTGAAGGAGGGAGGGGGGGGGGGGGGGGGCAGGTTTTTGGAAGAAGGGCCCCTGTGCTATTCCGAAGCGTTTTCCTGTGTCTGTCTGTATGTCTGTTCTCACACAGTCGAAATCAATTTGCCATCAGGACTGTCGCTGTGGAACAAAGGAGAGAAGGAGGCTTGCCAGGTCGGACACATTCAGAGAGTAATGAGACAGAAAGACGAGACGGACCCACGTGCAAGCACACACACACACACACACACACACACACACACACACACACACACACACACACACACACAAGATGGAGGACCACCCAGCCCTGACGCAAACACCTCCACCACCATCCCCAGTCAAGTCAAGTGAGGCTGGACCTTTTTAAAAATCCCCCCCCCCCCCCCATCAACCCCCTCACCGCTGCCCCCTGGAGGGCGGGATGTGCTCGCCGGATCCCCGCCGATGTCACTCGACACGGACCGCGATATGGAAATCAGGGCACGGCGTCGCCCGACCAGAGTGCAGCGCCGCTGGGTGTTGATGAGGTCATTAAAAGACATCTTCCCGGCAGGAGGCCTCCCGTGTTTGATTAGCATAGGAGGGGGAGGTGGAATGCCCCCCTGGAGAATCGGAGTGCTGATTGATTGACTGCCCCCCCCCCCCCCCCCCCCCCCCCCCGCCCCCTCCAACCCCGACCAACACAGAAATACACACACATGTACAGAAGACAAGAGACCTTGTGCAGTGAGGACCAGGGGGAACCCTGCATGATGACTGGGGGTGAGTGGGGGGGAGGAGGGGGGGTTCGATGGCCACTGTCACAAGTATTCCACCAAACACACACTACACTACACATATGCACGGTTCTGTGCACGCCGACGTACTCGTCTTCCTCGGCCACGCGCACGCAGACACACAGAAATCTGCACCTGAGACCGAACTATCCGTAACCCTGACGACCTATGAGCCTACAAACCTGGAGAGGACTACAGAAATTGAATTTAAAAAACTGATTGTGCCAGGGAGTGGGGAAGAGGGGGCTGGTGGGGGGGGGGGGGGGGGGATTGTGGCCTGGACAAAAGTCGAACGTAAACAAAGATACTTAAAAGAGACTTAAAAATGCATCTTTAAAGAGCTATCACTTAAGAAGGCTGTTCAACGGCAAAGCAAGCAGAAGCAAAATATACACTATTAAAAGGAGCTGCGACAGGAAATAAAACCTATTTGAAATCAAAAAAGAAACACACTAAACAGATCTATGGTGGGCCTTACTGTGCTCTACAGATTATCTTACCTACAGACTATGCAAACCATGCAGGGCATGGCCTCATTCCCGGCGTGGGCCTCTTAAAATAGGTGCGCCTCATAGACTCAACACTCATTCTCACTCTGCAGCCCATGAACACCACACATCTCATCGTGACTCGGATAGCGTCGGGAAACAAGGGGAACGTACCTCGTGGCAAAGCGGCTGTCATAGTCCTCGATGGCCGGCTGCAAAAAATAGTGACACTGTTTTAAGCAGCGGTTCAGGGGGGAAACAATTTTTTTTTACTTCCTGCAACATAGTAGTCCATCGGTGAAGGACAGCAGCGGCCTGGTTGATCCATCCATCGACACAAATGTATATAATAGCAATATTGCACTTTGTTCTTTTGACATTTTTTGTGAAGTATCTGGTATTCACTTTGCTTGTCTACAATCTGTCTGGTCTTCTGGAATCAATGCGTGTCAAAGTGCTATATTGCCATTGTTTACATCCTGGTTGGCGTGAACAAGCAAAATGTTCTTTGGCAGCATGAGCACATGGTAGCCATCTCGCTAAATGATACTGGTTATGGATATTTTAGACATTTACCATGGTCCGATCTCCCAGACCGGCATTGTCCTTTAAAGGGGAGATACTATGCCACCGGGTGCGAGTGTGATTAGCCATCACAAGCCGTTTTAAAATCTGCCTCTTCCTGTGTTTGGGTGACATCACAAGTGGGAATGTCATCGTAGATGTAGGATGGATAGATCAGCAACATTTGCTGCAGTCCACTGGGAAGGCTGGTACGCTGATCTATCCAGCACACATCTAGGTGGACACACCCATTCACACCTGCTGGCATAATGGGTCACCTCTTTAAAACACTGCAGTGGAGTATCGTTCCGTTTCCTATCCCTTCATCAGGGATGTAGATGCAGTGTGTTAATAAAACTGATTACAGATTTTAGCCACACCGTCCCACCCCTCCTACTTGTTGTATATGTTACTTCTTATGTAGCATCTTATTCTAGCTATCTTTGTTGTGTACGGGGAATGGGTTGACCTAGCGATTGTTAGTGCTCTGCACTTGGTTCTATGAACATCCTTATTGTACTGACAGCGATATATTGTTTCACTTTCTCATGACAAAATTACTTATTGCTAACTGCCCTAAATAAAATATTTTCGATAAATGCGAAAGTGAAAGGATTAGTGGCGCCCCCACCTGCGTGGTGAAGCCTGCCATGCTGTAGGGCCTGGGCCGGCTCTGCGCTAGACTCTGGGCCAGCAGGCGGGCGGTGAGGCCGTAGTCCGGCATGGGCATGTCGCTCTCCAGGAGGTTCCCTGTGCTGCTGCTCTTCCCGTGGTTGAGGCTGGTGGGGAGAAGAGGGCAGGCCGGGGGTCATTTGTGACGCCAAGAACCCCCCCCCCTTGTAACAGAACCACAACCTATCACTATCTACAGTCATTAAAAAAAGGAAAAATCATTTTATTGCCCTTGTGTGAGGACAGGTAGGGTGTACATGACAGGGGCAGGATGGAGGCAGACACAGCGTCCGCCCGTACATACTTGACTTTGAGCTTCTCGCTCTCCGTTTCGGGCAGAACGCGCGTGTAGGAGAAGGGGAACCAGCCGCGCCTGCAGGGAACCAGAGGCGCAAAGCGACGGGTTTAAGGAACAAACCACAAGGGAACACAAGGCACACATGATGCGGATGGACACGTGTGTGTGTGTGTGTGGGGGTGCGTACGCGTGTCTGTGTGTGTGCGTGCGTCCATCTGTGTGAGTGCATGCATGTCTTTGTTCGCGTGTCAGTCTTTGCCTGTGTGTGTGTGTAAGTCTGTGTCTGTGTCAGTCTTTGTGTGTGTGTGTCAATCTTTGAGTGTGTGCGTGCCTGTGTGTGTCTGTCTGGGTTCGGTCAGTGTCTTTATCCGTCTGTCTTTATCCATCTGTCTGTCTGTCTGTCTGTCTTTATCCGTCTGTCTGTCTGTCTTTATCCGTCTGTCTTTATCCATCTGTCTTTATCCATCTGTCTGTCTGTCTGTCTGTCTGTGTGTGTGCCTGCGCCGGGGCCACCCCTCACATCTTGTTCTTCTCGTTCTCGCCGTAGTGCCAGCCGTCCCGGGCCTCGGGCACCAGCAGGGTGATGAGGTCGCCCTCGGCGAAGCTCAGCAGGGTGCCGTTGTCCCCGGCGGCGTGCGAGAAGATGGCCTGCACGCGGGAGCGCCCGTTCCTCTCCAGGCCGGCCGCCATGGAGCTGGAGCGGGGCAGGGTCCTCGTCTCTCCTGGGGGGGGGGGGGGGGGGGGAGCTTTAAAGCTGCACTATAGCCTGGCCACTAGTGACGGCTCGGTCGCCAACGCTTCGGTCAGAACGAACGAATCCCGAAGGTGAACGACGACAACTGATTCCCAAAACAAGGCAACGGATTCTTTTTTTCTTTCTAACATATAAACAAAAATATGTTCACGTAAATAAAATATACAAACGAACAGAGCTCCATCTCCCCGCGAACTTATATTGATCGAGTCTACAACGTTCTCAACGTTTCAGCCAATGAGAGTACTACAGCGGGTAGCAATCCCGTTGCCATGGCCCATGGGTAAACAAATGATAAGGCACTGCCACACAAGTTAACTAACGATCGCTGTAGGCTTCAATATCATGCAAGCACTTTGTTTTCTTTTGATTTTGTTCTACATCACAATTGCATGCTTTAATAAAAGTATTGTTTTTACCCACCATTACGAGTGTCGTTTGGTCTAGTAGGGAATTCGCACAACGGTGATTCACTGCTTATTAGCGCTACTTGGAAGGCGCCATTTAATTCTTACTGCACCCCATTATGTATGAAGGATATTTATAAAAAAAAAGGCATGCATGTGCTTTATAAATATGCTTAATAGTTACACTTAACCTGGGTCATTTCGCAAGAACATTAGAAAGTAGTAGGCTACATGCATGTTGTTTAACATTTATTCCATCATTTCCGATCCCTGACAAATTAAGTAACAGACCATCTGACTCAACGAACGAATCAAACGAACAAATCAAACGAACAAATCTTGATAGCAAACGGAACTGAAAGAACCGATTCCTGGAAAATAATCGTTTTGCCCATCCCTTCTGGCTACTGCAACTTCTAACTTTTTGTAACTTCAGCTGTTGGGTTATTATTCAGACTCTTTTGACTTAGCATTAGTAAGTATCTCATGTTAAAACGCAACCATCTGTCGGGTCAGTCTGAACATGATATAGCTGCAACTTAAGCTGCAACTGCTGAAAATTGATATTTATTACAGTAGAAACAACTCAAGCCTCTAGAGGTTCCTAATGGGGAAGCTTGCCTCGTGCAGCTTTAACAATTTCCTATTGAATCACTCGGCAGAGCATTATTCATTAAGAGACACTTGCAGTGAACTCGGATTCAGGTCGTTAAGGACCAAGAGAGGCGTTTGGCAATTTGCTCACGGAAGCCCACTGTAGACGTCGGGGAACGAACTCAGAACTTTGCGATCCCCTGACCATCTCCCTATGCATGTATATTGCCCCCCCCCCCCCCCCCAAAACTAACATGATCCATACCTGTACGCATCCTAAACGCCTACCTGCTACCTAAAGTATCCAAACTCACTGGGGAGAAAGGTGTCTGATAAGTAGCTAAATATAGTGAACAGTACTGCAGTCACATGTCTAGGCCAAAACTACCGCAATGACTTTGTTCCTCTCCTAACCAATCAGGGAGCCCGAGGCCTCCTGAGTGACAGCCAGACTCACCCACTGGGTTCTTGCTCTTGGCCGGGGCGGGCCTACGGACGGGCAGGGTGTTGGAGTACACCTCGCTGACCTGCCTCTGGGGCTGGCCCTGGGGCGGGCCCTGGGGGGACGGGGGTCCCCCCTGGACCGGGCCCGCGCTCCCGCCGCCGCCGCCCTCCGTCCAGTAGTCGTCCCCGTGGACGCCCGTCGTGCCGTTCACCATGGCCATGCCCTCAGGGCCCATCAGCCTCTGCTTGGGGCGGACGGGGGGAGGGGAGACATACAGATGACGCCGTGTGCTGAAGTCGTCCGGTCGGCTCAACCCTAGGGCTGCGCAGTTAATCCGATTTTGATTGCGATTTCGATTTGTGGGTCAAACGACCTCCAGCTATATAGAAGAGTATAATATTCTTAATAATATTAATATTATACATTTTTTATAGAAATTGAACCCAACAGTTGGACTCATATTTGTACTTTATTTTCTACTTGAACATTTTCTATTTGAACATTTTGTGTATTTCTTTAAGGGGATATTTCAAAGTTCTCAGTAACAAAGTGTTTTTTTTGGAGGGAAATGCTGAATAAATGCACCATGTTTTAAAAACTCAAAAATTGTCGTTTGAATAATCGTGATTTCAATGATGACCAAAATAATCGTGGTTAGGATATTTTCCCATAATCGAGCAGCCTTTACTCAACCCTCGAGGTTCCTACTCAACCCTCTAGGTTCCTACTCAACCCTCTAGGTTCCTACACAACGTAGGCGGAGAGCTTTGAAGCGACATCAGGCCCGTCTCCATGCGACGCGTCGACACACTCTGCGTCTCCACTACAGTGTCCTTCGAGGCACCGAAAGGCCCGTAAAGTAAAGAAGGGAAAACTACAAAGAACTGGTAATAAATCATACGATTAGTGGGTGTGGGACGGCGGTCTTGTTCAGAGCTTCAGCCCAGCAGGGGGCAGCGTGGGCTTTAATCAGCTTGTTAATAAATAAGAAGGCACTAACACACATTAAAGACACCGAGGCTAGAGAGAGGTGGGCTTGTGTTTGCCTCCCTGTGGAGAGGCTATAGGTCTGCCAGCGAGCGCTGTGGTTCCTCCATTAACTAACGAGCGTGGTGTGATCCGAGTGGACCGCTGCACGCTCCGGTGAACGCAGTCCTCCTTCGGTCTCGTTAAAACGCTGTGTGTGGTGGACTCCATTGTGCTTTGGGTCACACTGTCCATTCTCCTCACATCAGGCCCTTACTACTTAGCGCCTGATCTGATCAGTCTTATGTGTTAAAGGAGAGGGGGGGGGGGGGTGGGGAGGACGCACAGAGCTTGGGCCGGAAACCAAACGCAACAAGGGGCGGAGTTAGGCCGTGGTCCCGACTCGTTACATATTTCGACATATTCTACCGAGATGGAACTCTTTTGTGGTGGAAGTGACCATTTACAGACCCCTTCCTAAGTAGATCGGGGTCCGAATCAAGATGTTTCGGATGTCTTCCAACTTGGAAAAGTTGACTGACAGAGTTCATATTCACCGTTAGCAAATTACCTGACGGCAGAACCCCGCCCCTCCAGCAACAGGATTGGTCGAAAACAAATACGAAGCAAAATAAAGGTAAACGTCCCGCACTGGATTCAAGCTTGTCTGCCCCTCCCACTTTAGCATGGCTCTCAATGGAGGTTCTCACCGCCTGATGTCCCAGGCCGCTGCCCATGAACACGGCCAGCTCGGGGGGCACGGGGAGCGGCTGGGCCCCCGGGATGGGGTCCGAGATCACCAGGTTGGACTTGGAGGTGTGCAGGGGGCTGGCTCCGCCCACCGAGCCCATCTGCTGGGCCAGGAGCATGGCGCGCTCCGGCAGCTTGTTGGGATCCGAGCACGCCTGCTGCCACATGGGGATCTTCTGGGTCAACAGGTCCTTACCCTGGGGGGGGGGGGGGGGGGGGGGGGGGGGGGGGGAGAGGGGACATGATGAACGATAACTAGGGCTGCAAACTAACAATTATCCTCCTCTGCATTTATTCTCCCTAATGTTTTTCCTATTCCTATTCAAATCAATTCATTATTCAGCTATAAACAGGGACAAATACTTTTAAGTTAACAGGGAATCAAGAGATGTCTGGATTTTGCACGCATCCAACAAGCAGCCAATTACAAAAATGGAATAAATCAGAAACAGCACTTTTACCTGACTAATGACTAAAACGATGGATATAATAATTCATAATTATTAAAATCAATTGATTGGACAAGTGGTTCAGCACTCGGAGTCACAAGGAACAAGAAAAGAGAATAATGAAAGAATACTCGGAATGAGGAATAAGCAAGGGCTTTTAAGTAAAGCATAGTTGATTATAGAAATATTTATTCAAATGGAGCTTTATATAAGTAGAGCACTCAATTCAAGTACTTTACTCTTTTCTTATTTCAGCTTAGACTGGTCCACATAACTCATATGGACACTGCATAGTAAACCCCATTGAATCTCGTGGAAATATCAAAGATGATCCGAGCGATTTCAAACTGTCCGCCTACTGCACCATCTAACAACGCTGAAGGGCCCCACCCTCCAGGCTCCAGACAAGACAGGAAACACTGGCCCACACACACACACACACACACACACACACACACACACACACACACACACACACACACACACACACACACACACACACACACACACACACACACACACACACACACACGTCTCATTGCTATCTAATTACTGACTGTCATAGTGTCGACGACACCTCACCATACTATCATCAACTATCACACACACACACACACACACACACACACTTTTTGGGTCAGCGTTTCAGTTCGCTGGCAGTGGGTGACCAGCATGAAATGCCTTGAGACAGATGCACCCCATTAACTCAACAGACCACCCAGCCCAACCCCACCAACCGATCCACCCACACGCTACGGTAGAATCACAATCCCACTCACAAGCCCCCGTTACCACACTCTCATAACATGCTATTATTACAGCTTTTCAGGCTTCACCCTAGACGCCATAACCGTGGGGTTCTCTGTTCTAGTCCCAGCTCATCTGATAATGTGGACGGTATTATGTCCACCGTTTGTAATGGTTCTCCTGATTTAGACAGACAGCGAGAGAGACAGCGAGAGAGAGAGAGAGAGAGAGAGAGAGAGAGAGAGAGAGAGAGAGAGAGAGAGAGAGAGAGAGAGAGAGAGAGAGAGAGAGAGAGAGAGAGAGAGAGAGAGAGAGAGAGAGAGAGAGAGAGACAGAGACCCAGACCGACAGACAGAGACACAGACAGAAAGACAGAGACACAGACAGAGAGATGCATAGAGAGACAGAGACAGAGATGCATAGACACAGAGAGAGAGACAGAGAAGCAGAGGGAGACAGACACAGACACAGAGAGACAGGCAGTCTGAGGGGCCTTACCTTTCCATGGTAGGCGCTGCTGTTCTTGGCCACGGCGCACTGGCGGTCGACCAGGAAGCAGTACCGGCGGCGCTCCTCGGACAGCGCCGTCTTGTAGCCCTCGGCGATGAAGGTATCCAGTTCGCTCTGCTTGCTGCTGATGGTCTCCACAAACTGCCACCGGAAACACAGGAAGAATGGTCATCACTGAAACTGTGGGCATAAGCTCAGGTGAGTGAGAGGGGAGGAAGAGAGACTCAATCTTCCAAAGGACTATGTTTGTACAGATATCACACCTGAATCCTGGATCAATCACCGCGTGAATTACCTGCATTACCCTTTACGGCCACCAGAGGGCACTACTTCCCCACTACCAATGGCCGCGGTGAGCTAGTTAGGTACTTGTGGCTAAATCTAACAAGAATCTTTTATGTTGGATGGCCTTGCGTATTAGTGTTGGCGCAGATCCACCTACGCCATCACACTAATACTTTGAAACAGTGTTGAGCAGGCGAGGGAAAGAACAGGACAATGAATTTATCTTCCTCCTTGCCGAGAGACCTCCCGGCTGCAAGGCCTATGACCTCAAATAAGGCACTTCCAAATAGTTTTAGCTGACTCAATCTCATTCTTTCGACACGACAACTTTCGTGTTTGGACATGAGCGACGCCCGTCAAGAAACTTTCTTTGTTCAATTCGGTTCTTTTTAAATCCCAAGCTGTTGTGGATCTGCCGCTGAGCGGCCATGTTGTGGCTGTTCATTTGAATTATCTGGTTGGTTGCTCTCCAATGAGGAGCAGCAAACTTTAGGATAGTGTTGGTTGTTTTGTTGGTATGAGTCACACTTCATGCTGCAGGGAGAAACTGGAGAGGCAGTACACCGACTCAGAAACACACACCTGTCTTTTAGATCAGGGAAAAGGCCTGCATTATGTCCACAATCAAAGATCCCCCATCTATGCGGTGTCTTTTGATGTTCAGGTGTTAGTGTGTGTGTGTGTGTGTGTGTGTGTGTGTATGTGTGTGTGTGTGTGTGTGTGTATGTGTGTGTGTGTGTGTGTGTGTGTGTGTGTGTGTGTGTGTGTGTGTGTGTGTGTGTGTGTCAAAGAACTCGGATCATCTGCGTGATCGGAGCTGCTCAACCTGTCCGTCCTCTCTGCCTAATTTCCTAAATCCTCACGCCACGGAATATATTACATTTAATGACAACACGTCATCAACCTCGATCAAGACTTCCTCTTTAATTGAAAGCACCCTGCCAGCTCAGGTCGAATAACAACCTAGATCACTGCTGAGGGGAACCTCTTTCTGTGAGGCATTATTCATAATCATGGAAAAAAAATGTAATGTTGATTTTGCCCCTCTCTTGATTTTCGCCCGCAGGCCTTGGCTGGCGTGTGCATGTGACAGCAGGTACCGGATGAATACATTCCCAGCGAATAACTGCATGTGGCTATCGGGCTGGGTGCATGTCGGCTCCTGATTGGGCCACACTCCTGGATCAATCAACCCTGCCCGCTCCCGCCCAGCGATATGCAAACAAGCGCCAGCATTTCATCGGGGACTTCCATTCCCTTACACCGCGGCACAGATTATATTAAAAAGGGACGCAGACCGACGACACTTGAAGTAATTAAAAGTGTGAGGGCCGGGATGTGGGGAGGAGTGGGGGAGGGGGCGTTTTGGAGGAGAGGAGGGGAGGCTAGGAGACTTAAGAGGGTACAGAAGGGGGACTCACAACAACAAAGCTGCTCGTATTCGATTTAATTCCTACAGGGATTTAGCAACATAGCCGTGCGTCGAGCGAGAGACACAGAGCAAGAGGGGGAAGGGCGAGAGGTAGAGATAGAGGGAGCGAGAAAGAGAGAGAGAGCGAGCTCCGTGCTGCCATTTAGTCATCATCAGCACTCTGAGAGTGCACACGACTTATTGCAGAGCTCCAGGGTTACAATATTGAAACGACTACAACTTCCTCGCAACACGTCAACGGTGGGATAAACTCAAGACATGACATAATTCACACACCCCCGTGTGCCTCTGTGAGTGTGTGTGCATGTGTGAACGAACGCACGAGCGCACGAGCACGCACACACGCACGCACACACACACCCCCCTCCCCTCTGGTCTGGTTGAAACGTTAATATTCATATCCGAAACTTCGCTCTTCTCCAGTTTTAATAATAAAAGATGGCTTTCATGTGTGATCTAATGGGCCAGGTCTTTAAGCTCTGTTGGATCCAGGGCCGTCATTAAGACATCATTTTGCGGCGGGGGAGAGGTTATCAAGAGGAGACCTTCCCTTGAGGACGCCATCATCGCACAGGCAGGGGGCTACATAATGAGCTAGTTAGCATTTTGGCAATAACTGTAGTCGGTTATTGCGGATCTTCTCTCAAAAGAAGGAAGGTATCGAGAGATGAGCGCAATTTTGAGAGAGAGAGCGAGGGGGATGAATGGAGGAAGGGTGGGAAATGAAAAGGGGACAGGAGGTGAGGGGGTAGTCTAGCCACGGGGAGAGTTGGGGCACTTAATTTAATTCCAGTACAAAATCTGTCCATGGCTAGCTAACACATTTCAATCATTACGTAAATGATCATACTCCCATAAGAGGCACAGCTCTGAGCCAGTTCATCGCGGTCAGTTTCTCAAAGATCTCCAATGTAAACCAGCTGATTCTCTCTCCCTCGCTTCCGTTTTCTTCTCACCCTCTCTCGCCCACTTGCCATGATAGGACCCATGCATGTTTTTTTGTTAAGCCTTTATAACTTGTTGCAATGATTTGTAGTGGCTATGAGTCACATTGTGTGTGTGTGTATATATATATGTGTGCGTGTACGTGTCTATTGATCTGCCTATTAATTCAGTGGGAAGATTGCGATCAAGGCTGCATAATAAAAATGGTAAATGGACTGCATTTATATAGCGCTTTTCCCCAAAGCGCTTTACAATATTGCCTACCATTCACCCATTCATGCACACATTCACATTCAGCCATGCAAGGCGACAGCCAGCTCGTCGGGAGCAGTGAAATTGAGGTGCCTTGCTCAGGGACACCTTGACACTCAGGAGGAGCCGGGGATCGAACTAGCACCCCTGCGGTTCCCGGTCAACCCGCTCTAGCTCCTGAGCTACTGCCGCCTTTAGACGAGCCAGTTCATCCCCACACGGCGGGGTCCCGACCCCTCCGAGGTCTCCCAGGGACGAGGTGTAGACCCGTTCCGTCCCGTGAACTCACTCCTCCGGGTGAGACGGACGACCTGCGACGACACGAAGCTGCCGCCACCGCCGCCGTCTGCTCTGCTTCCCCTCCCCGGGGCCGTCACACCCGCCTTCTGTTCACCCGCTGCACCCCAGCTCAACACACACTGTGTGTGTGTGTGTGTGTGTGTGTGTGTGTGTGTGTGTGTGTGTGTGTGTGTGTGTGTGTGTGTGTGTGTGTGTGTGTCACACACACACACACACACACACACACTCTCTCTCTTCCCCGCTCAACTTTGACACTCTGAAGATTACGTCTCTCCGCGCTGTGACACGAACGCGACCAATCCGACACGTGGGGTCCGAGCGAGTAGCGACAACACCGCCATCACGGAGAGGGACCCGAGTGATTGTGTGCATGTGTATGCACGCCCCTCTGTGTATGTGTGTCTCTGTGAATGAGTGAGGGAGTGTGTGTTAGTCAGAGATCAGGGCTGGCACAGGCAAACTTGCTCCACTGTGCTCCACGCTCCGACCCCAGAGGAAGGGCCAGCGCGGTGGATCCTGCGAGGTACGTTTCACGCCCCTGCGGACAACACACGGATCAGCCCCCCCCCCCCCCCCCCCCCCCCCCGCTCCCCAACTGGGGCAGTCCTTTGAGTCTAGGTAGGATTGATGCATCCCAGGGACAGTCTCCTGTACCTGGGATGGCCGCGCCTCGTTGAGGAGACAGATGGGTAATTACTGGGCAGGCCTGCGCTTGTTAGCCGAGGAACCAACTGGCTGTCAGCGTTGCTCGGAATCACCTCCAGGCTTCCAGGCATTCCTCCCACTCTCTCCACCCTGCACCCCCCCCCTTAACCCCACGCAGCCTTACAGTCCAGCAGGAGGTGCCCCACCCCCACCCCCACCACCTCCGCCTACTCACCGTCCCTGACTTCTACATGTTAGAGCTCAGCCGTTGCTTCTAGTCGTTTGGTTTCTCCTGACCCAGAGAACTCATGAGTCATTAGGCCGTGCTACAGTAGATGCTACAGTTTGCTCATGAAGACTTCTAGGCCGTGCTACAGTAGATGCTACAGTTTGCTCATGAAGACTTCTAGGCCGTGCTACAGTGGGTGCTACGGGTTAGCTCATGAAGACTTCTAGGCCGTGCTACAGTGGGTGCTACGGGTTAGCTCATGAAGACTTCTAGGCCGTGCTACAGCAGGTGCTACAGTTTGCTCATGAAGACTTCTAGGCCGTGCTACAGCAGGTGCTACAGTTTGCTCATGAAGACTTCTAGGCCGTGCTACAGTAGGTGCTACAGGTTAGCTCATGAAGACTTCTAGGCCGTGCTACAGTAGGTGCTACTGGTTAGCTCATGAAGACTTCTAGGCCGTGCTACAGTAGGTGCTGCAGGTTAGCTCATGAAGACTTCTAGGCCGTGCTACAGTAGGTGCTACGGGTTAGCTCACGAAGATTACTAGGCCGTGCTATAGCAGTTGCTACAGGTTAGCTCACGGACACTACAAAGCCATGCTATGATAGGTGCTATAGGTTAGCTCATGAAGACTACCAGGCCGTGCTATAGTTGATGCTTGTTGGCTCAGGTTGCTCCCACGGTTCAAGTCCTGCCTGAGGTCATGCGAGTCTCTCTCTCTCTCTCTCTCTCTCTCTCTCTCTCTCTCTCTCTCTCAGATATAAATATAATGGTAAAAATGGCCACCAAAAATAAATAGTGCTGCAGCACAATGTTTTTGAGCGTTGAGTCTTTTGGGGAACAGCTGAGTCACCAGATGCTCGATGGTGCACACCGTTTTGGAACCAGGTCCGAGTCCGGATGGTGAAACGCATCTCCCACTTTTTCTACACGGCGGGGTCTATATTAGTCTTCATTAGACGGGCTGGCCAGATAAAACTCATTGAAAATCACACCACAGTGCGGAAGGAGACAAAAGATAGTTCAGGTGTGTGTGTGTGTGTGTGTGTGTGTGTGTGTGTGTGTGTGTGTGTGTGTGTGTGTGTGTGTGTGTGTGTGTGTGTGTGTGTGTGTGTGTGTGTGTGTGTGTGTGTGGTCCCGCCCTCTGGGTTTTTCTTTTCCCTTCGACCTTATATAGTACAAACTCATTATTTCTGAGAAGGCTTATAACTCTCACTTGGATATTCAGTGTTATGCATACAGAGAATCCCGAAACGGAATGCAGCAATGGTGTCACGGGCTGATGAGTGCAAAAACTAAATAAATCATGCAGATTAAAATTTCACATCGGGAATTTCTTCGTGCATGTATTTTGATAAACCCCCCTTCCCCACACACAAACACAGATAAAATCCCGCTTTTAGTGTAACCTGCTCTATAAACACTGAATTGCACACTGTACAGTTTCAGCACGCATGTTTGCTTGGTGGGGTCGATGCGTCAAGGCAACAGCAGTCATGTGTGAGTGGATATTAAAGCCTGCGTGCTCGGCGCTTCGTAGTGGGTTTCCATGGGGAACTTACCTGCATCTCCTTCTCCCCGTACTTGGCCGGGTTCTTGCTGCCCTGGCTCTTCCTGCGCAGCTTCTTCAGCTCCGCCTGGCACTTCTCCAGACTCTCCCCTTTGCTCTTGTGCTCCATCTGGTACTTCTTCAGCGCCGCCTTTAGGGGGCAACAGAGAGCATCGTGATATTTAGCTTCTTTTAATGTTTCAAAGAACTTTACCTTTGAAGTTCCAAAACTTCTCTCACACACACACACACACACACACTATGTGTGTGTATCTAATAAACGGTTTAAAAATCAACAAGCCTTCGGCTAACACGATCACCCCAGGTCTCCTTCCTGATCAATGGCGGCCAACAGCTGCCACAACAAACACGGCACCACCACCAAGTCATTTCCCCCTCGCCGACGCATCAGCGCACCACAAAAAGTCCTACCCGCCTGTTGAGTGTCGGGTTGATGTCTCGCTCCGTGATTGCGGAGTACCGATAACGTTGCACTGCAAAAGGACATATAGCCCGACGCTGGGGCTATGTTGCATAACCGGCCACTTCCACCTCAAGAGCCCTCCCATAACTGCGTTTAGTGCGTCTTGATTGCAGTCGGGTTGAAATCGCCGGCCGTGAAATTTGAACCAGAGATGGAGAAGCTACGACGTCGCTCCCCTGTAAGATAGGAGGCTTTTGTTTTGACGGAGATGGATTTTGATGGCGGCAAATAGCTACCCTAGCCTAAAATGAGTTCTGCTCGGTAATGGGGGCATTTTGGTTTGCAAAGCCGGCGACGATACAGATCAATGCTATCCGTGAAGGTGTAGCTTTAAAGCTCAAAGAATTATTTCAATCATTCTAGGAGGCAGAACTTCCTGATGATGGGAGAACGTCAAGCAAGAGAATCATTCTGGTTCTCTTGTCTCCACCATGGGTGGAGAAAACCAAAACGATCTTGCCTGCCTGTGATACATCCGGTTCTTTATAAACTCTGTACCAACGAATGCATCAAGGTGGAGATAAAGGATTGATGAGCTGTAGTTAAATTCTCTCACAGATCCCAGTGCGGCGAAAGTAGTGTGTGTGAGACCAACGGCCGACGGACAAATGCTTCGTTCCATCACATCAAAGTCCTGGAAACCTCATTCTGTGTTTAAGTCAAGGTCCAAACATAGAAGAGCCAAACATACCGATTGACCCAGAATACCCTGGAGGCCGTTGGAGCGCAGAGTGAGTGTTTATACAACAGAACGCACCAATTCTGTCGCAGGGATTTTCACGACCACACGCATAGAAAGGCTTCAGTCAAATGGACCGAGAGCAAACACGCCATACTGAGGACAGCTGGACGGCCTACGAGGACGTAGACACCACCGGTGGCGAGGCAATGGGGATGGAGAACTTGTGCTAGAGGTCCACTAAAGACACTGAAGCGCGGGCCTTTCAATAGAGCAAAAGTAGTGGCTCTGTTGCTCCACATTTCTTAGGCGCACACCTTCCCCCTTTTACTGGCTCATTTGCTGTGACATTTCGGGGAAGGATTCGAGTTACTTTTGCGAGCTGCAAAATACAAGTTGCAAGCACTTACGCTCAGTTTACTTGTTCCTCGAATAAACAACGACCCAGCATCTAGCGAGCTGTGATGCAAGAGGCTTGCAATCGCACAAAAGAGGAACGTTCCAATTCGAGATAATTACGCATATGACTTTCAAGTATTCATAGACGATGTTGCGGGAAGGCCAAATAAATGTTGCGTATTGAGTCTATCGCCAACCACCGGCAGGATACACTAAATATTTACTATCATCTCTCATTACAAGTCACTGTCGGTTGTCCAGATGTGGACCCACCTGGTAGGCTGGGATAGCCATTCCCCCAAATCAATGTGAGATCCTTATTAGACCTAACAAAGCCCCAGGGGGACGGCCAACTAAGCGAATACCGCTGATAAGAGGTTACATAACAAATACTGCAGCATGTTGGAAAAACAGTAATAGGCCATTCTTTTTGGGAGACGGAGAAAGATAATAGCCGTACGGTTTGCCACAATGATCCGGTCTCTTCGGCTTAGCATACGTTTTGACAGCGGGCCCCCCCCGAAAAAAACGGATCATTTAATTGTGATTAGTCACAATTAATAACTGTCGAGAACTCTGATGAACTCCAGTACACTGGGGCGACGGCACACTTATTTCCAATTAACGATCTTAGACCTTTGAATTGGCAATCTATATGCAATCTGGTTTTGTCATCTCATGCAAAGGGGCTCCCATTGTTACCCATCTGTTAGACGTCCCATGAGTGTGGCTAATATATCATTTGAGAGTGTTTCTCAAGTCCGACACGGGAAACAGACGGGCTGTCTTATAATGATGACAGGGAACACGTTAAAAGCGGGAAAGCAGTTTTGAGAGGGAGAAAAAAGCGAGCAGAAGGGTTCTGCAAAAGGAGCTTTTCATTGTGTCTGGGTGACAATGCATTTTTTATGCACTCACTCCCCTGAACGGATTCTTTGCAAATATCATGCAAATGAATGGATGCCAATTGCTCAGGGATAATGGTGAAATATGAACGTGTGCAAATGGCTGGTTCTGTAAATTAGTTCGCAGTCAAGAGGCTTTTTTTCTCCTTACGAGAAGATTAAATGGATGAGAGTACACTGGCTTCGTCAGTACTCCATAAGCCTTGATCGATTCTGGCAAGAAACGGAAGACCACCATCAGGCAAACGCATGAAATACGCGCTCGACATTTGGGCGAAGATCAGAGTTAAGCCAACGTCTGTTGTACAGTTTACTGGTATATTATTTATGTTCCGGAAGGTTTGACCCACCTCGGTCCAACCCACACGTTCAAAGACGCTTCCCGATCGATTGGGCGGCACGGCGATGAAGCTTGTTGCGATAGCCCCCCGGGGGCCTCTGGCACAACCCACTGTTGGGATGGCTCTGGGTCCCTCTGGCACAACCCCGTGTTGGGATGGCCCTGGGTCCCTCTGGCACGACCCGGTGTTTGGATCGCCCCAGGGGCCTCAAACACAACACGAGGGTAGAGTAAACACGCATGTAATTCCAAAACAAACAAGGCTCTAGGATACTGTGTGCAGAGCCACAGTGCAGACGGGACACAATGCAGAGGACTAGGATCCCAGTGCAGACGGAGTCCGGGATGCTTTCAGCGAGGGAACAGGAGGGGCAGAGGAGATCGCTCGGCGGGTCAGAATCCCCCACGTGCGGTTGCCGTGAACGACGGGCTGCAGTGCATGCCTGCGGTCCGACGACGGTTTGGCAAAGACCCCGTAATGCAAATCCTTAATCCACTGATTTATAGATTCAATGACTCGATCGTTTGGTGGATGGAACGTCGTGCATACCAAAGAGCAAAAAGAGAATGGAGTCTGATTAGTGGGGCCGATATACAGGAATTTATTACCTTGTGATAAGGCATGATGCTGTGCTAAAATCTCACCATGCATGCGTTCCTTCATGCGTGTGAAGCAAACATGCAGGCATTGGCATTCAAACAAAAAGCTGGGCCTCTGTCTCTCTATCCAAGGCAACAATCGGAATCCGATGCCCATCCCCCAAACCAATGCACAGCACTGGCTCTCTCTCACCGAAGCTCCATCCCACTCATTCTAAAGATATCACCCACAGACTAGCACTGCAGCTCTCTCGCACACACACACACACACACTTGATTGTCTTATAGAGTCAGGCAGGAGAGCGGTATTTAGGACGCAGACTCGTAGCCATTACTGAGCCAGTCCAATCCACGGTGTAATGTGGCATCATGTTGCCTATTAGAATCTGCTAGTTTCCACCGCCCCTTGTGTGTGTGCCCCATAAGGGCGGTGTATCAACCAATCGGATGCTTACGGTCAGATAACGTGCGTCCAGCTCCACCTTCTTCTCCAGCTCGGACAGCAGCTCGTTGTGGAAGGACTTGAGCTGGAGGGAGGGAGGGAGGGAGGGAGGGAGGGAGGGAGGGAGGGAGGGGGAGAGGGAGAGAGAGAGAAACAGGTCAAACACATCAACATGTTGGTAAATGTGCAGGTAAACACCCGCATTAAGCACGCCGGAGCATTCATATATAATATGAGCGCATATAAAGAATATAAACACTGTGACGGGAGAAACAGGTGAACAGGTGTTGAACGCAATAGAACTACAAGTAGCAAGGGAAACTGCAACGTTGCCCCAGCTTTCGGATCAAGTACCGGACGTGATGCAATGGGGACGTTAGCCTCAACAAATCAGAGCTGTATAGAGGACCATAATGGGTATGGGCGGGGGTCAACATAAAGTACCCACCATGTCCTCCAACTGGACCTGGATCTGCCTGTGCACCTCAGCCATCTGGAACAGCACATCCCCTACACCGCGGGAGAGAGGAGAATAAGTGTTTAGGAACCCAGAAGGGACACGTCTCTAGACTAGACAAGCAGGCCCGAAAGAAAAAAAGAGAAACACATATAGGATGAGTGAATGTTTAACTGGGACAGTGGATGACGTGAGCAAAACGTTTTTTTGAAACAACCCCAAAGAAAAAGAAAAGGCAAGAAAATGATAACAAAACACAAAACAATGACATTTGTTTGGAGTTGAATTCATTTTGATGAAACACAAATCAGAAAATGTATATCGATGCAATAAATAACGTATTAAAAAAACAAGCCATGACTCTATGACGGTGTTAGAATCTATGTAATGATCACCAGGGGGGGAGGGGGGGGGGGGGGAGGAGAGTTAACATTTAAATTAGGGGGGGGGGGGCAGTCCAAACATATTCTGATTTAAGATTAAGTTATCTGTAAATCAGGCAGTGCGCTCTACTGAAAACAATACCAAAAAGAAAAGCAAGAAAATCCATCTCCTCCACACATACAGTAGTGTTGGGAGATACTCCAAATGAAGGAAGGGAGAGATACATGCAGCTCGTGAATTTGGGATTTCTTTTTTAAGATATTTATTACACACACATATACCTACATGCTGCCTCTTCTGAAAATGCAGTGCATTGCAAAGAAAAAGGAAGACAAGGAACGGGATTGAGCGAAAGGACAGGTACATACAGGGACAACCAGGTGAGGAGACAGTACAACAGCTACAGGTAAGACACACCTCCAACGTAAAAAATACACACAGTCTAATGCTGCTTGTGTGAAACAGGCTAATTTCAGCGGTCGATTTCATGTGTGCGTTCAATAATCGACACTGTATATTATTGAACGGAAAAAAAGATAAGCACAGGCTTGTGAAACTAATACATTTAGTTATACATTTGTGTACTCAATAGTCATTGAGCATTGAATACAAAAAACGCATTTAGCATTTTGTTTTAATGCACAAGCGTGCAGAGCCTGAAGCTCTAAAAAAACTCATTATGTCCAGCGTTATAATGTACATTATTAACTTGATTGATGAATCACAACCATGATGATAGTGCATGGTCTCGATGTATAGGGAAATATATGTCCCTGGCTATAATCAATGACATTTATAACAGAGCATTCGGAGCTGAACGTCAAAATCAGCTCATTTAGACATCGAGGTTGAATTACCAATGCAAATGTCCCATTGATTGGCTCACGAACGACTTAATTACAGAGCAACAAAACCCCCCCCCCTCCCACCTTAAATATCAAGCACATTGAAAAGAGCGGAATGTTTTCTGTTGCATTATTATATGGACAAATAGCTAACACATTTTGAAAAGAAAAGACAGAGTACAAACAAACGATGAACACCACATGATGTTGGACAAATGCATGGCCACAGAAAGCGTCACGTGTGCAGTAGTCCTGAACCAAAGGCCTCCTCAGTGTTACAGCCAGGTGTTTGAGTGGCGGCGTTCCAAGCCAGATTCCCCTTCCTCCCCCCCTTAGGCACAAGTCAGACCCTGCCTCGTACCAACTTAGCTAGCGTAGCCTATTTGATGATGTAGGCCACATTGCCGTGAAATCAGCTTTGGCGTTCTCCCTGAGCAAGTCGAGGCATGACACGCTCTAAACAAAGCCGCAGCTAAACCCCCCCCCCTCCCTCCCCCAAATTGCACAATTCATTCTACTGACCTCCATAGGACTGCATTGTTTTAGCCACCCTCACGCTAATTCACCTCCACTAATCAATCCTCACTGAGTGCAACGAAGCACATTTGGCTGAAGGGCTGAACACTGGGAGAGTGCCGGCAGTTTGGGAACCCCCCCCCCCCCCCCCCCCCCCCCGCCCCCCTGCCCCCCGTCCCAGTGGGACTATTGGGTGCACTGGTAATTGGGAAGGGATGATATTCTGTTCCAAGGCTTCGGCGGTCATATCTGGAGGGATTAACAGCCCCGGCATGAGCACAACCACCATCCGACACGGGAGTTTGTGGGTCCAACAAAAAAGGGTGCCTTGCTCGCTGGTCGTGTGCAACCTGGGGAAGTGGTACACAGGCCCGTCTGTTCGCTCCCGGCAGGCCTGCTAAGCCGATTACAGATGCTCATCCCTGATCAGCTCTTCGCGGGCTTAAGACGGGCAACCGTTCTGTCAGAGTCCTGAAAAGAGCTCGATCAATTAATAACGAGGAGCCGTTGCAGTGCATGCATACTTCTTGATTGCCCCTCTCTCTCTCTCTCTCTCTCTCTCTCTCTCTCTCCCTCTCTCCCTCCCTCCCTCCCTCCTCCCTGAGAGAGAGTTGAGTCGTTCCGGTACAGACCAGACCAGGTGATTAACGGAACGCTGTATCTGTGCACATCCTGATGCGTGTAGTTTCATTAACGAACACGAGGGGGGCCACAGAACATGGGAAAAGGAAAGAGAGAGAGGGAGAGAGAGCGAAAACATGTTGGCTTGGCTCGCGAGCCAACCGCTTCGAAACGCAAACAGTTACCATGGCAACCTGCATATCTGATCACACACACAACAACTGAAAATCGGACCGCAACCTTGCAGCATTTTGTGGCAGAAAATAAACGTCTGGGAGAAAAAAAGCAAAAGATATATATCGGATGGCCTTCTGCGCATTTGGGTCGAGCCCATGAGCAGACCTGGGAGCAGGCAGGCAGAGACCTGCGTGGTTTGGCTTCGGAGTCGTCGGTTTGAAAAGGATGTCTGTATACCAGATTAAAACTATGCAGGTTCATGACAGACAGTTGATTAGCAGCAGCCCTGCCCAGCTGCGCCTAATCTCTCTCTCTCTCTCTCTTTCACACACTTATAATTTATTCATTTAAAGTACAAGTTTACACCCTCGACCTCCACCCATACATCCACCCCCCCCCCCCCCCCCCCCCTCCTCATGGGGGCTGGGGGGGGTGGATGTAGTGGTGGTGGTGGTAACTATCGGTAACCCCTCCACCCTGTTGGCTGGGCTTGGAACAACGGGGCCGTCATGTGGGGGCGACCACACCGGCCGCGTGCAGAGACACGCCCAGGCCTCGGGCGTGCGAGAGAGAGAGAGAGAGAGAGAGAAAGAGAGGGAGAGAGAGAGAGTCAGGTCATGTGACCGGTAAGCCCTATTGACAAGAGGCACCACCGCGGGGAACACACAGAAGGAAAAGAAAAAAAAAAATGAAACAAAAAAAAAAGAGAAAGAAAGAGCGCGCAAGAGAGAGAGAGAAGACGGACAGCGGAGACGGAGAGAATGGAGGTGGATGAAGAGACACTAAATCACGGTGAAGGTCAAGCCAGAGATTCAGTATTGTGTTGCCATGGAAGCAGGATAATGCCAGGGTCGTTGCTATGGAAGGAGTTGCGAGCGCGAGGGGCAGCTGTTTGAAAAGCGCCGTGGCAACGTTACAGAAAGAAACACTGTTTCAAAAGAAAAAGTCAGTCCCTCAGAGCCGGGAGATGACAGAGAGGCTGACACTCTGGGAAGACGCTATGACAGAGGTGTGTAGAGCGTGTGAAGTCCTGTCTGTGCAGGACAAGTAAAAAAGAGACTTCTTAAGGCTGCTGTCCATCTCTCTCCACACACACACACACACACACACACACACACACACACACACACACATACACACACACACACACACACACATTATTTGAATTACACCACATTATTAAAAATTAGCGGAAGTGCTGTACTTCTACATTTGCATCTGCGTGTTTGCACACAGTTTACAATGAAATGGGCCAAATGGCTCCATATAGCTCCTGTAGTCAATTTACCCATGACATACACATCCGGTGAGTGCTCAGGGCTGGCAGGTACCGACAAACCAGGCAAACTAATAATCTACACACAAGGTTTATCACACAAGAGTACAGCGTGTTAAAAAGAGTTCTACGTGGTGCGCTCGTTAACAGCTTCTCGGCTGGAGAATAAGGTGTGCTCCGTTTCCTTTCCAACGTTTGGATCAAGGCGTGGCCCAGCACTCAGATATGAGTCACCGGTAGAAGCTGAAGGATTGGGGTTTACACAGACAGAATCTTCCAGAATCTAGGAGGACAGGAGATGAGGTCATATTCTCTATTTTCACACTAGCTCACACTACCTGTGCCTCACTTTGACACGTATCAACCCTGAGCTAACCCTACCTGCACCTCACGATCACATGCATCAACCCTGAGCTAACCCTACCGGCACCTCACGATCACATGCATCAACCCTGAGCTAACCCTACCTGCTCCTAACTATAACATCTATCAACCCTGAGCTAACCCTACCTGCTCCTACCTATAACATCTATCAACCCTGAGCTAACCCTACCTGCTCCTAACTATAACATCTATCAACCCTGAGCTAACCCTACCTGCACCTCACTCTCGCATGTATCAACCCTAACCCTACCTGCTCCTCACTATCACATGTATAGACCCTCACCCTACCTGCTCACTATCACATTGAGATTCTTCAGAAGTAACAGCCTTCATCTTTTGGGTATTTTGTTTCCCCTGGCCCATGAACTACATTATTAACAAACACTTGCTGGTTTTGAGCATATAAGATTAATGTTGAGCGCTGGAGCACCAAACACACGCATGAGGCAGAATTTAAATTAGAAAATAGCAAAGATCACAGTTCTGTTCTGTGAGAGCAGAACTGTGATGCCATGATCTGACACAAAATGTCAGATCATGGCATGACCTTTTGTGGGTCTAATGTCGAACACACATGTACATGTTAACGCGTGTAAAAACATGCATAATCATGGAGCCCGCAGCCTTTAGGGCCGGAGACTTTGGATGCACTATGTTGCCCTTCAAACTGAAAAGTCACGGTAACTATGGACTCTGTGTGTATGTCTCTCCACTGTATTATTGAAAAAACAAAGCCCACCTTTTGCATTTTTTAAGTCCCCCCAGAACAAATCAAGGGCAAGGTCTGTGTGTGTGTGTGAGCCGTCTGTTTAAGTGTGTGTGTGTGTGTGTGTGTGTGTGTGTGTGTGTGTGTGTGTGTGTGTGTCCCCTGGACAACAATCATGCCGAGCCTCATCGCAGAAATAGAGCAGTGGGAGGCCCCTGGGAGGGGGCCACGGAGCTAAGAAAAGAGCTCCTCTGCTCTCATTTAATCAGGGCCAGGTGTTAGAGGAGAGAGGCAGAGAGAGAGAGAGAGAGGAGATGGACAGAAAAGAGCGCAAGAGAGAGATGGACAGATGGATGGACGGATGGATGGATGGATGGATGGATGGATGGATGGATGGATGGATGGATAGACGGATGGTTCGTCCTTGTGTGGTTTGTACGTTGCCGTTTGGTACGTGCACAGCATGTCAAACTTCCTGAGCACAACCTCATCTTCTTCTTCTGTTGATCAGAGACATGGCATCAAGCTCAAATAAAGCATTCATTTACCAGTAGAGTAATCTCACAAATCAAGACTTTAGATTAACATTCCTAAAATGTATAATTCAAAACCGGATGGCAGACTGGCACAAATTAGGAGTGAATTCTGCGTTTCACTTTCTTTCACTTAATATTGTTTTGGAACAATATTGCTGGAGATGGGGAAATTAAAGTGTGTAATTGGCGAACACAAACTCGGCTAGCAGTAGTAAACTGTGAAATAAAGGTTTCAGATAAACCCTTCTTGAAAGTTTCATCCACCCACAAGGCATTTCTCTTCGGTCGAATATCTCAAGAAACTGTAAACAAGGCGTAACTCCGCCCATACCAGCCTCTGTACCGTCTCCCCCCAGAAGTTCTGCTATAACATAGTAGGACTTCCGTATCAGAGATTACCAGCAGAGCAGCGTAATGCATGTCCCAGAACCATTAACCTACAAAAAAAGACAATTATTCCCCATCCTTCGCTAGCCTTATTTTCCCTGCGCGATTCTCTTTTCAGGTAATTACTGTGAGTAATATTAGACGCTCACGGTATCCTTCTCTCTCTCTCTCTCTCTCTTCTCCCCCCCCCCCCCCCTTACCAGGACTAAGCGATATGTTGGTTTACTACAGTTTAATATGGCCTCTCTTCATTACATGTGATTTCCCTACGGGAATGTCTTTGTGCTGAATCACACACATGGCTATTAAATCACAGCAGTCACCATGGGATGGTTAACATGAGCGAAGGTAACTCAAGTCTCGCCAAGGAGGATTACATTAAGCCTTCTATGATCAGAATGATTTAATCATCCTCGGATCAATGATACATAAAGGGAAGATCTTGGCTTTAGTAGAAGTTTAGAAACGTATGAAAGGGAGCAAAGTATTGCATTGTGGCTCGCTGGCTCAAATGAAATACCATAATAAAATGCTACATTTTATGAGATGGGGCGTAGGAAGCTGCGATAAACACTCTCATCTCCGTTCGATGAGAAAATAAAGGCGTGCTTATAAAATGGATGAATTGATTTCACTGAGAGACTGCATGTATGTATGATGATGAAAAGAAATGGTAAAGACCAGGTGAATGCCAGTGTGTGTCTGCGTGCGTGCACGTGTTCAAGCGTGAGCGTGCGTGCATATGCATGCGTGTGGGAGGCTGAGTGACAAACAAGGCTACGCTCAAGGAGAGGAGGATGCGTGGGAGCACAAGTGCGGGAGAGAGCGAGCCAGAGAGAGAGAGATAGAGCCAGAGAGATGCACAAGTGGATTAGGAGCGGAAACACACAACATGCAGGCACAAACACACGCGCACACACACGCGTGCACAATGAAATATTTGTCGTTTTCCTTCTAAGCGGGTGTCAGAATAAACGTGAACCGATACAAACACTGCTAGCACGTCGATTGCTGGGTAATGAAAATGCCATCAGAGGGGCAGCGGGCATCGTGCCGTGCCTTCCCTCTTGCTTTGAGCCGGCGTGCTATGTGTGCGTTTGTAAAGAGGCGAGGTGGGAGGGAGTGAGGGAGGATTGGAGGGAGGGAGGGAGGGAAGAAAGGATGGAGAGCAGCTGCTGGCTCTTAGATGTGTAGGTGGGACCACTTGCAGCCCCCCAACGGCAACAACAATCTCTCTCGCCCGCTCTCGTCTCCTTCCCTCTCCCCCATTGCCCTAACAGTTGGCATCAACATGTGCCTGTAATGGTGAATGTGCTGAATTTATGTAACACTCTTCCAGACACCAGGACTGCGCACACGCACACACACACACACACACACACACACACACACACACACACACACACACACACACACGTCGATAGGGTGGATGCCTTGCTCTAGTGCTGCGCTGATGTACCGACATACAAGCCTCTAAATGCTGGACAGGGCCGGGTTTACTGGAGCTCCGTGGACTAGACCGGGGACCACCCACCAAGCTCCACCCTGGTTTGTCCCAACACATACGCTCGCTTCCTAAAAATAAACACCTGCTTACCAAACACTTACTTACTAAACACGGACTTACCGTAGACTTGCTTGCTAAACATTAGCTTGCTTTCGAAACACACACAAAAGATAACTATGTGCTTGTTTACAGACGCTCAAACCAGATTGATGAATTAACACTGTTCCCACTGAGTACCCTCCACCCACCACCATTACCCACACTCTTCCCGAATAACCTGTTGCACTGCATTGACAACCACGTCCGGGCTTTCAGAGAAGTTTACGTTTCGATACCAACGAGGACAAAGTCACGTCCTCGTTGTTTACAAAAGTTTCCGACACGTTTTCCACTGACGCCCATTGTCCCTTCGACGAACCCACAACCCAAACACGCGGTGGGTTCCTGTCTCTGCGTGGCCCCTCGGGGCCCCGTTGTGTGCAGCCTTTCCTGGTCGCCCCGGCCCCTCCGCGTCCAACAGGAAACAGACACCAGCGAGATGACACGGGGGGTCAGGGGGGGGGGGGGGGGGGGGAGAGCTTGTTGACCATTTCTGACAAACTGCTGGAAAAATTGTATCGCGGCCCGCTCTCAGCGGGCCGCGCGTTGAGTGGAGTCACGGCCCCACCAACTCTGCTAATGCATTTGGACAAGAGGGTCGTGACGCACACACGCACACGCACACACACACACACACACACACACACACAGTGACCTTTCTGTTAATTCACACTGGACACGTCGGATGAATCAGAAACACACGGGTAAAAACAGCAGGAAAAACGGGAACAAACACAATAGGTCCCTTTAAACTGCTCAGACGAGTATTTATACAAATTAAATGCAGACCACTTTATAAAAACGTTGAATGCATTTCAACTGTCGTTATTAAAAAAAATGGCATTCACTACTCGCATAGTACACCACAAACGATTGAGCGGAGTGATTTTAAAATTGACAGGGAAATCTGTCATATGCACACCAAACTGGCGGCTCGGCTGTGAGTGGAGCTACGCCTGCCAGAGTCTTTTACAGTCCGAATCCTGACATGCCCCATCCTTCAAATGAACCAGATTCTCAACGTCTCGCTAGCGTTCAGGTAGCAATGGTGGCGCAACAGGAAGTGAACGGGGTAAGGCGTCTCTCATCTCTATTTCCCCCTCCAGCTCGAACCTGAACGATTGACTGGTTGTTTTGGCCACAGATTTAAAAGCTTTTCTGCCAACCTAAAGCCAGGCTCGGTTCTCTATGAAGGCATCAGTGTGGCATCAGGAAAGAATAAATCGAAAGATGAATACCTATGAAAATCTGAAATCAATGGAGGCTTGAAGAGACCTGTGAGGGAGTGTGACAGGGGGGGGGCTTACTTTGCTGAATAAAACATTGACACGGAGCTTTCATGTCACCCCCGGGGGGGGCGCGGGTGTGGAGGGGGAAGCCCGAAGTGGATCGCTCCACCTCGACGATACGCCTGCCCCCCTCCCCCCCCAACCGCCCCCCCCCTTCCAGAACCAACCGCCAGTTCCACCCGGAACACGCCGGGGACCGCGGCACACATAACTGGCGCCGGGGAAATCTCTTCAAACAGCTGCTGATTTCCCGAGAGAGTCGACCGCAGCAAACAGGACTCGGTGACTCCGGTCACCAAGGCAACCGTCTGACAGGGGGCTAGGCGCCGATTCCCTTGATGACCCCCTCAATATTTATGAATCGAAAGTCGACGCCATGATGCACGCACGGGGGGAGTGCGCTAGTTGTGTGCACGGACACACAACCACCGAGTTAGTTGGCTCTCTCTCTGTATCTCTCTCTCTTTCGCTCGCTCTCTCTCTCTTTCACACAGCTGCCATTCACAATTCTTGACTCGGATGAAAGTCTTCTGTGGTAGATTTCGGAACAGCGGTCATGCATAAATGATGCGTCACCACCCATTCCCCGCCCTGGTTGGTACTGTACCACTGGACCCCTTTCACAGATCGTCAATAGTCGGGTAAAGAAACTTCCTGTCCTTCTTGTTCTAACACTAGGTCGGCTGTATTTATGTCTGTGGCCGCAGCAGCATGGTCAATGTGAATTATCTGGACTAGCTGGGTTTATACTGGTGCACGGTCAGACCGAGATTAGACAGGACTCAACGGGTTGGGCTACACCGGTGTTTTGCGTGCTGTGAAAAAGGTCCACTGTCCCCGCGCTTCTCTAGAGTTTCCTCAGCCGAGGTTGCCCTTCGATGGAGAGAAGAACATACGTCTGCCAACGCACCGCACGATAGCATACCACTGCATCTCCGTATGGATGACAGAATGGCAGGCAATCCTCTTTGTTGTTTTAAATAGGTCTTCGACTAAATGATCTGCTTTTTAGGTCATCGTTCACCAAACTTGAGTAAAAAAATAAAAAAGATTCTGAATGTTTCAACAACATGCATCTTCCTCTGCATCAACAACCAGCACCATCAAAATCTAACATTTTCACTACCATCGTTATTCTTCCTCCCACCAATAGGATGGCACCCACTTCCCAAAACACCCAACATTAATTAATGAAACATTACAGTGCTGAGATCGGTTGCGTTTGTGTGAAATCGGGTGTGTGTGTGCATGCCTGTATACACAAGTGTGTGCAATATGTGAGTGTCCATCCATATTGAGCCATCAAAAAGCTTGCATGTTGGCCGGGAGAATTGGTAGCCAGTGGTGAGGCCAGGACCACCCTGTGAGTGTTTGAGGGGGGGGGAAGAGAGACAGAGACAGACAGACAGACAGACAGACAGACAGACAGACAGACAGACAGACAGACAGACAGACAGACAGACAGACATCGGTCAGTACACCCAGCAACTTACCCAGATCTTTGGAGCCATGGCTCTCGCTGGCCAGCTCGCCCATCCTGACCAGGGCATCAAAGTAGCCTTTGGCAGCAAATGTCACAGCTGGAGAGGAAGACACAAGAGAATCATTTCAGTTCCGGGTGAATGGGTTTCAGTTGCAAATGTATGCAGCAATAACACGCATGCATGCCAAAATAAAAAAAAAAGAAACGCAGCCTCATCCTAAATGTCACTGATGAATGTAACTGATCGCTGATCACTCCATTCACAGTGTCCCGGGGAGCTGGTCACTTGTAAGGGCTCCGCTTTGCTACCACTGAACAAGCGTGACACTGGGACCGACTTCCGACCGGCCCACTATTAAACTTCAAGGTTTTCTGTCCGACTAGTTTAAGGCATGCACGACTGGAAGTATCAACAGTGAAACAGACCACAGGGTCAAACACACCACAGAGTTGCACTCACAACCCCACAAACACACACCAATTTAAAATCAATTGCTGCACCTCTTCCGGATCAATACGAAGGCTGGTTCCATTACTCCACCTGCGGCGCCCCTGGCTAACAACCTAGGCTAACAATGGGCAGACTCTCCTCGACCATGTTGAATAAAGGCAGCTAGTTTGTGTTGTTTACTTGTATTTCTTTGGGAGCCGGGTTACACTACGCACCCCGGCTCTGGTGGACAGATGGAACCAGCGCCTGCAGCGTTGACAGCTGACTGGTGCGAGCCACACTTAGCGACAACTGCCCGATAAAACAAGCTAATTGTAGCAGGTGGATGCGGCCTATAGATAGAGCGCGTCTCTCGGGCTGCGAGCTGGGGGGCTGCGGCGCGTATGCTAATGCTAACCCCAATTACAGCTGACTCAACAGCGGCAGACACTCCCTTCGTCTTCCTGCCTCTGCCATCACCGCTGGGGAGGAGAGCTGGGAACCGTTCGGTTATGCGGGGCTCACTGGCTTATGGCTCTTCATTACGCCCTAAGAGAGTCTCACACTGCCTCGGGTCGGAAGGCTAAAGGTGAACCCGCAGCAAGCGAGAGTGTGCGTGTGTGTGTGTGTGTGTGTGTGTGTGTGTGTGTGTGTGTGTGTGTCTGTGTGTCATCGGCTAGTGAGAAAAATGCCGAGAAAAATAACAAGGAATGTATTCCCTGAGGAGTATTGAAGCTAATGGTGTGTGTGTGTGTGTGTGTGTGTGTGTGTGTGTGTGTGTGTGTGTGTGTGTGTGTGTGTGTGTGTGTGTGTGTGTGTGTGTGTGTGTGTGTGTGTGTGTGTGTGTGTGTGTGTGTGTGTGTGTGTGTGTGTGTGGAAGGGGGCAGCTGGGCAGATAAGCTGGATCTAGCGGTAGTCTCTAATGAAATGTGCAGCGGTGGGCGGGCCAGGGCTTATCAGAACTCTGATTGGAGAGCAGACACGTCAATCTTGCAAGGGGCTCATTGAGGACCTACACCTTTCTCAAGAGCCGTCAGTGACGATGACCCGACCGATGACGTAGAGAGAGCCAGTCACCCCCCCCTCCCCTCTCCCCTCCCCCCCAGGAGGTCCGTTTGTGGTGAGGTGCTGAACTGTCAGAGTAATTGCACCATGTGGACCGAGGCGAGTTTCCCCCGCTCACCGCCCCAGAAACAGAGCTCATTAGTCCCCTGGTGTGGACCGGGTCTTTCCAGCAGGGGCTCAGACCGGTGTGTCTTGCCTCCCTCAGTGTCTGGGATTAGTCGCAATGGTGAGGGGATAAAAGGGTTGAGTAAGCCCCTCGGCGGAGGATATCTCCCCTCCCTCGTGTTTACTCACTCACTTGGAATGCAGAGTTATGTCTAGTGTTAGTGGGGGGGGGAGTGGGAGTGTCAAGTGTCAAATTCTTGTCGGGGCCAGGTGGACAATAATAAGTAGTCCATCACGATCAGAATGGAGTTGTTGTGAGGGGTGTTGCCGTGGCGACGGTCGGGGCCGGCGGGAGGAGAGGCGCCCGAATGTGGGGGGCCCTTGCTTGTTTATCGTCTTTGCTTGGTATTTTTTCTCCATGAGGTCATCTACTTATTGTGATACCCGGTTTTATGAATTACGATGAGAAGAACGCCCTTAGGATGATCGAAATAGGAGGCTTGAAACATTAAGATGAAAAGGAGATTCAGTCCGATATAAAATGTCTGTATACTTCTAAGTAATGACCCCCATACAGTTAGGTGTTATTATGAATTCAAAACCCCTATGGTAATCACAATAACTCATTTCAAATTTTCTATCACCAAGCCTGCTTTAATTTGCTTATGTGAGATATTGCCCCAGTTATCACATGAATAAGGCTAACCAGGGGCGGCCTTAACAGCATTAGATGGATGACTCCCTCTGCCTCGCGTTCCTCTCCTATACAGGCCATGCCGGCTCCTGTAGACCACATGATTGGCCCTTTTTCTGTCAAAGGGATGGATAATTATTATCTTTTTAGCTCTCAGTGAACAAAAGGAGAGGGTAGAAGATGGATCTAGAGATAGAGACAGATAAACACACAGAGAGATAGACTGAGAGAGAGTGCGAGCGAAAGAGAGAGACGCAGGATGGTGAATTGGCCATCAGCCCAAACCTGCGGCGAAAAAACAAGGACAGTGGAAAATAAATAAATAAATGAACAAAATAGGATGAGAAAAAAAATAAAAGGAGAAAACTCACTGGCAAGCGCCTTCTCGTAGCTCTTCCCCATGGCAACGAAGTTCCGTAAACAAGGGTTGAACTGCTCCATGATAGTCTGTGAGGAGGGAGACAGAGGCACAGATATTGGTGGACGGACGGACAAAAGGAGAACCGGCGGCCCCTGTCATCACAGGGGCCGCCGTATTCTCAGGGAGTCACAGATCCACTCGCCCCTTTGGCCTCTCGTAAACACTCTTTTTACGTAACCCGTGGTAAACCGTCAGACACATTACCATGGAAACGCAAGCGTGGCACACAAAGGTCTTCAGGGGAGGGTAGCTGTGTGTGCGAGTGCGCTTGCATTCACAATAAAAAAATATATCAAATCAGTTATCAGGATCGTTCCTCTCCGCCCACGTCTCCGCCGTAGGGCCCGTAGTACCGCAGTGCACGGTGGGGGAGGCGTCAGGAGAGGAAGTAGTTCATAATTACGACACACCGCAGAGGTGGAAGCAACACTCAGAGGAGCCGCGTGATACAGCGAACGCCATCCGATCTTCGACGCCAAACAAGCAATCCCGTTTTTTCCAGGAAGTGCCACCTGCGTGACGTCGAGTATGTAGGGCAGTGATGAGAGATCTCATTGCGGGGGGGTGTCAACGCACAGGAAACGAAGTGATGCCCGACACCGCCCCCCCCCCCCCATCATCACCACCACCGTCGTCATAATTCCCTTCTCCCCTCCCGTCCTGTCCTCGCCACTGACTGTGCCGCTTCTGTCCTCCTCCAGGGCTTCCTCCAATTAGTGGGTCCCCAGCCAGCGAGGCAGGAACTGCCAGGGGAGACAACCAGCGGCGGCGGCAGCAGCAGCAGCAGCAGCCCCTTGCTGCACTAGCAGACCGCTGCTGCTGCTGCTGCGAGAAGGAAGCTGGTTCATAATAATAATAATAAGACGAAGAAGTATAACAATAAAACCAGCAAGCCAGTGGCAAAGTGTTCCGGAAGACATTTAGTGTGGAGGCTGCCGGCATTGACCCGGGGACAATTGTAGTGGCGGTTTTCGGAAACTGAAATAACATCCCAGGTTCCTGGACTCAATGTGCTCGGCATTTTGTTAAGAAACTATCTTGTAACAAAAGAGTTGAGGTTTCTGAAAAGGATGTGGGTGTGTCTGTGTGTGTCTTGGCCTGCTCTGCATCAGGTAAAAATACATAATGATTCAAAGGCTAGTGCCCTTCTGGAAGACAAATAGGCCTATGTCGTCCTTAAATAGAATATGGACTTTACAGACAGACTATAACCCAGGCCAACAGTGGAACAGTAGGCATTCCTGAATCATAGCCTGTCAAGCATACACACCCGTGCATCCAAGCCAACACCCAGTGGTTTGGTTTGTTTGAGATTTTCCCCACCGGCAGTGGGAACCATCCAGACACACACACACACACACACACACACACACACACACACCACAAGGCCAAAGGCCAAAACTAAACAATATTCAACTCGATGCTAACCGAACAAAGAAATCAATTATTGGCTTTGTATTTATATGAGACTGAAATCACTCTTCTTCCCGTTAACTAGAATGTTAGAGTGTATACCTGCCCCCACCCACCCCCTTAACACCACAGGGCCGTTAGAGGAACTTGCTCATAGGAATGGTAGTGGAAAATTGTAAACAGAACGCGAGCAAATTGACCCCAACGTCATGGAGGTCGAAACGGCCAAAAAGGTTGGCACACAATTAACCAGACACCATCGTTGACCCAGGAATGGACTTGCCGCACAGACCACCTACCCGGCCTGTGCTATGACATCATTCATGTAAAAGCGAGGTCCACTTCAGCTTGCCGGGGCGTAACCTACTTGAACATCAGTGGAGACTAAGAGCGACACAAGAACAAGAGAACGTAGGAAGCATTCCTAACTGAAGAATCAAGGTTGCATATTCAAACAGTCTAGCACACATTACATCGATAATACCCTCTTAAAAAAGGGGGAGTTGTCCATTTATCTTCTGCTAATTGCGAAGACTCCCTTTGGGAAACAGGGCTGTTTCAGGACAAGAGTTACAGTTGCCGGTTCCAACCGTGTTTATATTTACTTGCTTTATGTACCGCTTCCACTTGCATTTTGTAACGGGGGCTTACGCCAACACACGCTAATGGAAGGAGCTGAGCGGGAGATTCCTGGCGATGTAGAACAAACGGAGACGCACTCGCGCACGCTCTCCAAAAAAGGTTAGCCTGTCTCTCTGCTCCGTGGAAGATTAAAGACTCGCCTGCTCCTCAAGGGACCTGCTAGGGAGATGTTTATGCCGACGTCTTCTAACTGATGCTGACATGCAGCCGGTTGAAAGGGAATGTGAGCCGTGTGAGCCTTGCAAACGCACACACACACGATAAATGACAGGAAAGAATTGCGCGCACACACACACACAGAGAAAGACAGTGGTGATTCTAACTGGTGGGCGGATTACATAATAAAGTCAAGGCCAGTGCAGTGCAGCTTCACTATGGCACCCTCTCCCACTGAAATGGCGTCAGGTAACACACACACACACACACACACACACACACACACACACACACACACACACACACACACACACACACACACACACACACACACACACACACACACACACACACACGCGCAATTACAATGCTTTATGTGGAGCATCAAATCAAAAGCTTGAACGGTAAGTTGAAAAAGAGGTTGTTTCCATCCTTTAAACGGTCTTATTGTCGCTAAATCTTCCATTCCACTTTTAAATCGCTCCACATTTATTACCCTAATTGTGGCGGCTAATTGTAAAACTAGGCCCGAGAGGCACTGAGCCACGCGACACGGAACGCGAAGAAGAGAGGCTAGGAAGAGAAACTCGTTAACACTTTTCGGCGTCAACAGCTGGAGGAAAAGCAAGAGACTGAAAAAGTCATTACGTGTCCCCTCTTCAGAATCACTTCTCCGTGACATTGTTCGGTTACAGGGAAATTACGGACGAACCCTCAGCCCCGCTGCCTACAGAGACATACAGGAGACCACAATGGTCTACCGGCACAGGTCTCTCTAACCTAAAATTAGCCCTCTCGCTCGGCCACCCCTTCCAAAAGAGACAATCCATCAAGGGCAGACCTACGACCCAAAAATAAATAGAATGTAGTAATGATGATAGATGTGTACCTCATTGTGACCTACATAAATGCGCACACACACACACACACACACACACACACACACACACACACACACACACACACACACACACACACACACACACACACACACACACACACACACACACACACACACACACACACACACTTTGTGTCCTTCGCCTCACAGGACATGCTCAGGGATTCACTACGGCAAAATAACACCAACTGATTTGGGCCAGAGGGATTACAGAAGAACATAATCAAAAAACGAAACAAACAATTAGTCCGTTCAACCCCAATCCCTAAACGCTGGCATCGCTGCCTCCCAGAGTCGTGCAGATGCTTTAAATGATACAGAGAAGACATTATTTGCCACTGCAGTGGGCAGAGGTGTTGAGGCTAGGACAGAGAGGGACAGAGAGAGGGGCAGAGACAGATATGGAGAGAGAGAGAGCATAGGCCAGAACCCTGTTGATTTAATCAAGCCGGAATGTAAAGACAGTGGATGGAGTGGGAGTTGGACTGAAAACAGGGCAATCACGCACACACTGGATGCCTTTGTTCTAAATCATATCAGCCGCGTGCGCTCAAGGTTCTTGCAGGGTCATCCTCAGCTGCAGCCTCGCTGTGACCACGACTGAAAAAGAGAGGATTGTCCACGATAAGTTTCTGGTAAACATAATCACTACCCATGAATTGATAATCACCATCAGCACATCTAACCACAGGGCTGTTGTATGGGTCATTGAAACAATTGAATTGAATTAAAAGCCAGAACTTCTTGCAATGTGCGAAGGAAAAGAAAAGATAACGAGTTGTTTCAGAGAAAAATCGACCACCAGCTCTCAACAAGGAGCTAAAGCAGGACGTTAGGGAATAATAACCACGTACCATAGAAGAAAAAAAGTGGTAAGTAGTGAACAGCAATACAAATGCAAATAAGAATATCAATTATTATTATTATGCATTTGTTACTGGATTTTGGTGTGTGAGATTTTGATCTCGCAAAAGATTACAAAAATCCCCTAAAGCAATCTGATCCTCATCAAACTCGTTCAAAATGAGGAAGAAAGAGACCTCCTTGGATATCAGGTCTTTTTGATGATGATGAACCCGATAGGGAAGGAGAAGTCTGTGTTTAATTGGGGAACCTTAGAGAGACAGCCCATCTCGATTACAAGAAAATGAGCCGGTGCCAATTGCATCCACACATCATCAAAGCCAATGAACCGCTTTTCAGCGTTCCTTCTCAGACATTCATGTTTTTTCCGAAGAGATAACGAGATAAGGATCGAGGTTCCTGTATTTCCATTTGCGTACTTTGAATCAAAAATAATCCCTGCCCCCCCACACAAGGGAGACGCCGAGAGTAGGCCATATTAATATTTATGCCACGCGATGCACAGAACGTACATCGGGGGAAACCATGACCTCCCCTTTACAGTTACACTTGCCTAGAAAGAAGTCTGTGCTGACACGGCCATCCAAAAGAATGGCTGTAATTAGTGGTAGTAGCAGTAGAAGTAGCAGTAGCGGAACACAACAGACATTGAAGTACTGAAGAGGTTAAAGAAATTAACCATTTGAAGCCAGTGTGCAATAAATGAAACCAGTAATTCATTTGATGGGGCTTGCTACTTCTTTGGTGCCAACTGATATGTGGACTTGAGTGCAAAACATATTTACAACAATAGGGAGCCAAACAATTCTTCAAGAATCAATCATAGCCTTCTGAAAAGTGTGCCACACACACACACACACACACACACACACACACACACACACACACACACACACACACACACACACACACACACACACACACACACACACACACACACACACACACACACACACACACACACACATCTCTCCTGCATTTTTTGGAAATACCAAGCTTTTGGAAGAGGCCTAACTCCCCTTGGGTATTAGTAGAGTCAGGGTGACCTGAAGAGCATGCAATTACTCTAGGCCCATCAATAGTCGTCACGGCAACAGAGAGATCAGTTCTTGTTACTATAATTAAATTACCATATGATGTGAATCAACCAACCAATCGTCACCCTACTACAGCATCCATTTACCTGCCCTTCTGTAATCAGAATAAAAATCTCCATGCTCGCTTGACCATGGTGTCAGGGGACATGTGTTAAGGTTACTTCAGTCCCTAAAAGGTACCCTATGAGACTTCAGCGTCCAGAGAAAGCTGTGCGCGAGGCTATGCTCAGCCATTGGGGGCACGCATCCAATTAAAAAGACTTGGAGCCTCACCGGTTCCTCGGGGGGGCTACTCCTGCAACCTTATCGTAGCCACTTAAAGTCATGGTTAAGGTAAGGTAGCTCACTCAGTATGAGACTGAGAACAAGAGACGGGTGATAGGAGCTGACAGTATGTAATGTACCGTTTTGTTTTTACCTATGCGGTACCCTGAGGTAGAGAGCTGTAACCACACGCTGAGGGGATTAATCAATACTAGTTGGCTGACATGCCCATTAGAGTAGTTTGTAACCACAGAGTGGGCAGGGGTGCAGGGGTCGTTGGAAAGAAAATGCTGGGCTGCATTTTCTCGATCACTTTGTTTTGTGTTAACGTCAAGCCTGCACAAATAAACGACATAGTGAAATGCACACGGCTGACCACTTCAGGTCGGTTGATTGATTTATATGTTTTTTTCGCTTGTGCTGCTTTCACCTTGAGTGACTGAGGATTGATTATTAACATAAATAAAAAATACATTTGCCTATGAATTTATTGGTTGAAGATTAGGTCAATTTCAATTATTTCAAGATTTTCTTGGGATGACTACACCTTAGTACTGTTTTCCCACATTTGGTGATAACTTTCAAGAGATCCATAAAATAGCCAGAAGAATCCAGTTATCCTCATTTTACAATTGGTTTTGGAAATAGGAGACTAAAGCAATTTGGGCAAAGGCATACCATTGTTTTTACTCCAAATCAAGATGACCAACATGATGATCCAAGATGTAATCCAATTCATTTAACCGACAACAGTCAATCAAGTAAAATGTTCAGCTTTTCGTGGGCATGTTCCATATGCGCCACTGAAAAAATTAATGATGTCCCTTCTTATGTGTCTCTTTGAGTTTTTAGGACCAGGCTAACGCACGTCTTAAGTGACCGAGAGGCAGAGGAAGCTAACATCACCTGCGCTAGTACATTTCAGAAAGGGACAAATCTTTTGTATGGAAAAGAATACATGAGCCCTCCAAAAAAGGAGAGCTCAGTCACATTATGTGCTTTTTGACAAAAAGGCAGAATATGGGACTGAAAGGGAGGTATCTACCCGTTGTTCCTTTGAGGCTAGCAGCATCGACTAAGGAGACGTTAGCACCATGACACCTAATGTGTTTCCCTTGTACCGACCACACGAGAAACACATCAGCCTTAGCTAATAGACATGGTTAACCCCAGCCTACGACTGCCCAGGGAGATTCAGTGTGGGCAAACTGGGTATGCATTACAATTACAATTAGGGCATTTAGCAGACGCTTTTATCCAAAGCGACTTACATCGGTTGACACACCGACGGCAGAGTCAACCATGCAAGGCGACAGCCAGCTCGTCAGGAGCAGGAGAAGTTAGGGTGAAGTGTCTTGCTCAGGGGCCACATCAACACTCAGCTAGGAGGAGCTGGGGATCGAACTAGCAACCGTTCGGTTACAAGACAACTGCTCTACCTCCTGAGCTAAGCCGACCCATATGCATGTCCAATGCCACGCATTTTAAAAGGCCATGAGCATGCAAGGCCCCTAGAAGATGCCTCCTGGCAGGGAGCCTCCCCTACACCATGGGTGGGAGGAGCAGATGGATAATCAATGCTATTAGGAGCTGCCAATGAGAGTCATGGAAACAAACAGCTACCCAGTAGTAATTCTAACTATTACCCCTGGAAGTGAAGAAGGTCATCATCTGAAGCCTCTTCTCGATTCTTTTTTTTTTCCCCTTGTGCTCGTGTAGCATTTATACATCTCCCTTCCTCTATGTGTAATTGCAGCCCCGAGTAGTTCCACTGTAATTAGGGACAATTTCACAAGGATGGTGGACTCTCTCGCACAGACACACACACACACACACACACACACACACACACACACACACACACACACACACACACACACACACACACACACACACATGCACCCTCTCTCTCTCTCTCTCTCTCTCTCTCTCTCTCTGTCTGTCCCTCTTCCTCTGTCCATGAGTTCCTTGATGTGGGGGGGGGGCTTAGGACCCTCAACTAAACAGACATGGTTCTTTAAAATCTCACCTGAAAAGGCAAGTCAAAATAAAACCTGTGGAAAGTAAAAAGGAAAAGAGAGAATGTCGGTAAGCCATCCACCCCTGCATGCTGAGAGAAGGTGGGTGTGGAGCTCAGTATTCTCTGCTGCATCACAGTCAAAAGGCACAACGAAAAGAAATCTGCCGTGTGCAAGGCGATGCGACTGATAGTGTTTCCTGCATAGCATAATGCATCTTTTCCAAGGCCTGAGGCATCGTGACGTTTTGGAAAGATTTGATTTCATGAGCACATCTCCGTTTTGTTTTTTTCTTCCAGGAGCCGCATGAGGAGAGCTGCCTTATGTCATGAAGTCCCCGAAGAAGATTATTATGGTGATTGATAGAGTTTAGGAGTGGCTGAGTCTTTGCAACTGACTGCAGGGTAGGTCTTATAGGAAGGAGCTGTTTGTGTATGGATATAATGTCAAGCTGTGGCACACATCTCCATTTAGTGACAATGCTGCTTTGCCATTTAGCCTTCAGAGATAGTTTTCCATCGTATGAAAAATAGGTTTTACCCTTTTCACCACGTTCTTTGGTTAAATACCCCACACACACAGACAAATATACACACTCACGACGATACCCTGACTTCCGTTTTCAACCCCCCCATTACTATCTCTCACTCGTTCTCTCCAACCCTTCACAAACTGCTGGTCTCTACTCTCTTGGCACAATGACATGACAGAAACACAAAAGGATAAAGAGTGTTGTTGCTAAGAGACCACCTGTCCAGATCTCCTGCAGCAAAACCAGGTGCTCGTAGTAAAAAACCAAAATGTCCTCTTAACACAGAGCTTGTGGAACAATAACCTTCCGTTTGGAAGAAAACATATTGGATTTAATATGTTTTCTTTTGGGTTTTTTTCCCCTCATACGGACCCGAGCAAGCCTCAACGCTGCCAGGATGATGGCAGTTTGTGTGCGTCAGTTTTGATCCAGGGGATTGCGAAGAGTCATGCCACTCCACTTTAGGTTTCTCTCATAAACAGCCATTTGAGATAATGGTAGCCGCGCTTGCGGGGCCCTGTTGACTCTCTGGGAGTGTTGTCCCGAGCGTTTGGATCGGCGGGACACACCCAGCTCTGTGTCCTGGCAGGGTGCGTTTGGTGTCACCGAGAGAGACTCGGAATTCCAGTTCTAGACGTCAAAGGCTGAAACCTTGTACGCCGCAAAAGAGAAACACAGTACGATACAGATTTCTCTAGCGAGCACTTGTTGGCTACAGGTGGAGCACCCCCCTCCCTTCCTCCCCAGCTGAAAGCTTTGTGGAGGGGATTTTATCTGTCTGCATGTTAAGAGGCTTGACCTGAGGAACTACCTCTCTCCCCCCGCCAGCAGGAGGTCCCTGAACCGGTGACCCGGCCAGCTGGTAAGGATCACTGTAGCACTTCCTCACACACACAAACACCAAACACACACACCAGCACCCTACACACACTCTTGCACCCAACACATACACACTCTTGCACCCAACACAAACTCTTGCACCCAGCACACACACACACACACACACACACTAGCACCCTACACACACTCTTGCACCCAACACAAACTCTTGCACCCAGCACACACACACACACACTACCACCCTACACACACTCTTGCACCCAACACATACACACTCTTGCACCCAACACAAACTCTTGCACCCAACACACACACACACACACACACAAACACACACACAAACACACACACACACGGGACTAACACCCAAGCAACTTACGGACAAGCTAGTACCGAACACTCAGCACCAATACAAACACTGAGACACACGCACACACTCAAGTGTCAGTGTGGGCGCGCACTCTCACACTGAACGTGAACCCTGACATGGGGGCTCAGCCGTGGGGACCGCTTCAGTCCCAGGCGGGCGCCATGTCTGGGGCCGCCCCCGCCGCGGCGTGAGGAACAAGAAGCTAACATGAGTCACTGTGTGGACGGGGCCGCGGGTTGCCATGGTGCGCTCAAGAGGTTTACGCTCCCTGTCGACGAGAGCCAACTCGATCAAACCCCCCCCCCCCCCCCCCCCCACCCCCCCCCCCCCCCCCAGAAAGGAGTGCCTGGTTGCCGTTTGCCAACTCAACAAGCTCACACAAAAGGGAGTTTAACTCACACCCTCGCTGTTTGTACAATCCCTGCCCTGTTTAGCACACACACACACACACACACCACATCATGCACACATCACCAGTGTCATGAGTCACCACAGAGTGATCCTCACCTCACCCCCCCGCTTGCCTCCCTTCTCCCCAGTCTCTCTCCCAGTCTCTTTACATGTGATTACTCAGCATCTTATCGTCCTTCTGCATCCTGTAACTCACTGTGGCCCGCACATGTTGACTCTCGCTATCGCTTTATCTTTACGACCGACACTTAGTCAAAAGATCAATAGCGAAAATACGGCCTCACTCACTGCACTACAGGAATGTTTTTAATTACCATTTGTTGGATTTGTGTTCAAACATAACCTGGTGTGTAATATCTGGAGGGGGGAGGCTTCTGTAATCAATGAACCAACTCCTATGTGACTGACATTCTTTTTATTGAATGATTATAAAACGTTCATTATAAAGGCAATGTGAATGTCTAGAAATTGTAAAACTGACAGGTATTGAGGAAATACTTGATTGAATTGAATGATCGAAGACATCTGTAGAGACAGCTTGATACATATGGAAAGAAATACATGTCTGATCCCAGTCTATCGATAGAAACTGTTCAATAATCATTCATCTCAGGGTATTCCTTAGCAGAAAAGATATTTTTTTGACTCAAGCATTGCAAAAAATAAAACGTGGGAGCGATCTAGCTGATAGTCTAAAGGAGCAAGGCTACCAGGGGGAACATGAAACCTATCCAGTCACATAATGTAGCCTCTATTCTTCGGCCAGAGTGTCAGATCCCTGGTGGGGAGAGGAGAGTCTCTCTACTCTGCTGCCCATCACTGCTCTATCTCGGCACGAGTCGGACAAGTGTTGCTCCTCACCCCCAGAGACGAGGCTCGCTGGCGGGGTCACCGTTGGGAGAAGCGCGACGGATCTCTAAAAGTCGCCTTTACACGATTAAGGTGTTGAAGCTTCATGTAAAACAGATGTTGGAAGGTGTGGTGCACGCAGTCACTCTACAAACATTGAATGGAGTTGAATGTAGGCTAGGAGGGGAATATTTAGAAGTGGTTAATGAAACGTTGCCTTCCGGTTTTGGCTCTAAATGAACATGAAAGCCAGTCCATGTGACAGGCGTCACCATATCTGACCTGATTCAGATGAATGTCTATTCCCTGCTGAAAGCCGAGCACTCCTCGGTCACTGTGGCCTTATTTTATACGGATTTAGTAGAGGTGCCTTAAGGCGATGGACCAGTGAAAAATAGCAGTGAGAAGTTGTTTGAATAAACATTTTCAAGTGGATTTAGGTAATACTCTGGTTTTATACATGAAACTGACAGAGGATATGGCTGTGGCACTAAATTGCATACTCTAATAAACTAGGGGTGTGCGTGCGTGCGTGCGTGTGTGCGCGTGTGTGTGTGTGTGTGTGTGTGTGTGTCCAACATGGCAACAGTTGTGATTTAAACACTATTATCAAAGCAATGCAGCCAGCAAAGACGCTGTACAAAGCAAATCGTTAAGGTGCGAACTAGGGTTTCAACGAATGTAGGAATATTGACATTTTTGCAGGGGTTCACTCATTTTTTCATTATTAGTATTATAATGCATAGATTCGGAAGAGGTTAACCTATATTCGAGGAAAAGGTGGGTCAATTTCTGAAGAACCGGTTTGGATGGATGTTGAAATCCCTAAAAGGCAAATGTTTGCAGTAGCCTACCTGTTGCAACACAAAAGCCAAGCCCCTGCATAGCCACTTATAAGCCACGGCACTACCCTTCCCATAAAGCAAGTTAAATGAAGTGTTCTTGACGAGGTTAAGTATTCGATAGCGAAACACACAATGTATACTAAAATTCAAATAGAAAAACTCGATTTTAACAGTTGATGTATTCAACGTCAAATGGTTAATCAGTAATAGGTGGGTGAAAGGTTCAGAAGGGTGGCGCATTCCTCAACGTTGAAGGAATTCCGAGGAGATTAAGCCTCTACCCATCAAGAGAGAAGACACAGAATATTTTAACGATTGTCCTTATCATTACGCCTACATAAGAAATAAATACATCCAAAACTGTGAAGCCGCATCATCGAAGACGGCCATCAACAAAATAAATGATCAGCTATACGCACGGCGCTCTTTACTACTGCAATGCATCCTACAGAAACCAAACTTTTATTAATGAGTTCCAACACTACCTTGTAGACATTCTCCGTGATGCGGTGAACCTCGTCGGTGCGAGACATCTTGGATTCTTCAGGCAAAACCATTAACTGTATTTTCCTTGACCAAAAAGGTATCCAGGTATAATGTATAAACTGGGTAAACGGAGGACAGCAACACTGGACTGAACGAGGTGAACACACGACTGAGAGAACGGGGGCGGCACCCAGGCAGGCAGGTCTCTGAAAACCTGCTCACAATGAACGCACCCCTCGCCGCCACTGACTGGAGTCGGTATTGGAACGCAGCACTGTAGTCACCATGTCATTCCGTGCGCCACCTCTTGTCTTGAGTTTCCGTGGTTTTGGTTGGCTTTAATCAACGAAAGAAGTGCTTTCATTACGTTAATATGAATATAAATAAACATCTTATACGGCGTTTGAAATTTAAATGGAGTATTCAATATTTTTTTGAGAATCTCGGTACCAGCAGATTTATCATCTTGGCTTTAGTTTTAAAGAGTAACTACGTTTGTGCCTTATTATGGCAATTTAACTTTAAAAAACACGATGTAATTCAAATAAAACGACAAGTCGACCAGTAAAGACCAAAAGCCATACAGGTGAATTTGTGACGGTGTGTAGGGTAGCATATGATTAACGGAAAGGAAAATCAGCTATTCTTAGTATAGTGGTGCCCTCTTCTGGCCGATATAAAGAAATGAACAAGTCACATCTTCGTCATATTTGACTTTAATATGTAGAAACACTTAAAAATCCCTCATGCCATTCTATTGTGTCCTAATCGGTGTAGTATAATACAATAGTATTTGAACAATTAGACAAAAACAGACACAAACAACTTATGAGGTCATTTTTCACTTGAATAAAATGTACAGTGGAGCAGAGCGCCACTCAGCACAGCTGCAGTGCTCATTGTGATGCCAACTGCCGTGCCAGGAAGTTGCTATTTTTATTGAAACATAAAACACTGCCTGGGTTTGCACAGAAGTGCATGCCGGGTGTGTAGGCCTTCATGTAGAGAACCACCGAGGACTGGTAAACAAAGTTCTGTTGGTCACGCTGCCAACATCTCAGGCCTGTCATTCTCCTTTGCCCGCATCCGGTCTACGAACGTCAGAAACAAAATGGAGGTAATGATACACACACATGGGGTAATGATATTAAACTGAGCCATGAGCAAACAGACATGTACCTGGCTGAACATTGGCTGCCTCCGGTACTTCAGGAAGGGGATCCGTGGGAACGTCGGGAAGTTGTACTTCCTCTTCCTGTCGGACAGAGGTCAGTGAACAGAAGGAAAAATCTAGCAGGCTCAAATTACACATGCTACGACTGAGCTACTCTTGTACACGGCAGTACATAATTGAAGCAAATGTTGTTCAAATGTCATTTAACAACACATATCAGTGTCTAATTTTCTGAGTTTAATGAATGCCAGGCCTCAGGGGTGATGAGGCATTCTAAATGGGAGGAAAGTGTTTCCGACCAACTTGGGCTAATTAGGGGTTAGATCTGGCCTTGTGTGAGTGCATTCCCTTTTAATGAAGGGGTTATCATTGTTGTGGCTAACTTAAGTTTGATCTTCCTCGTGGGGATTAAGTGTAGATGACAAGGGTGAGAACAGAACACTGGACCTAGCCACACACGCGATGTCCTGACCTGTCTGAAGAGAATGCGCCAGTGGGTGTAAACAGGCGTCTCTCATTAAGTTAATTACGGGTCGTATTGTGGGCTTGCCGCTGCCTAGAATTATTACCTCCTTGAGATACGTTTACTTTGTGTTCAGGCCTACTATAGCATCTCTCTAGTTACTAACAAATATGCTGAAACACTGCCCTCCATCAAAAGCAGGGCTGGGCATTGCCATCTCAAATAACAATTTGAGTCATCTTAGAGTGAGTCAGCTGATTCATACTTTTTGGGCAGCTAATTGGTATGGAGTCACATTACGGCCGGCATCACTCTCATGTATTTTGATCACACAACTAGCAGTGATATTAGGGAGTGGTAGAGTTGGAAGACAGAACCAGATGCACCCACCTGAGTGAGAGCTCGGAGCTCGGCCAGAACACTTTCTTCATCCTCCTGGGTCAACGTGCCCGCCAGTATCTCATCGATTTGCTGTAGAAGAATAACCAACCAAGAATAACCGAGTTGGCAACATGAACGAGAAATAGACTGACTAGCACATCAACATAAGAAAAATGAGAGATGGAGGGAGACAGTGTCAATGTACATTTAACCAGAGTTTGAAATGGACAAAAAAGGCTTATACTCATTTTTTAGACCTATGAGGAAAAATACACAGACATGATTTCTATGCATAAGCCAGGAAATATCTCTCCTGTGGAATAACTTGAGTAGTAAAGTGAGTTATAACACATTGTTATCAGGTCATAAGATTATGTTAATGCCAAATACAATAAACTGTCATATATATTAAAAAAAAATAGCTGCCATACACCTGGGAGCGGGGGATAATACAAGAGGGGTAAGAGGCAGGAGAATTACCCTCTGATATTCAATGGCTTCCTGAGTCTCATCCATGATTCTCTCCACATCCTCTATGGACATCACCTGACAAAGCAAGCGCAAAAAAAGGTTAGCTTGAGAAAGACCAATTTCTTCAGTAGCTTGGGTGTATGGATTTACTGAGACAGCTTTACACACTGCCTGCCATCATCCCACTGTAGTGGAGGATTTGCCTCATAATCCATTAATCTCTAAACATTGCATACAGGCTGTGCTGGGAAAACATATTCCAAATGCCTTGTGCGCTGTTCAATATTCCACCAAGAAAACAGAATGCGTTTTGGTATGTTAACTTGGGAGACTTTACAGAATTAATATTGTATGTGGATAATTAAGTATTTTCGATAGTCTGTCACAAAAGCATAGTGCGTGGAGGGATTGGGAGAACTCATTAAAAAAGTGTGAATTTATAACTCACCTCATGCATACTCTTCAGACAGTCATTTCCAACTTTCAGCCCCTCAATGACTTTCAACTCAATTTGGGTGAACTCAATGTCTTGAACCTGACAAAATGTTAAAAACATTATTTTATGAAAAGGTAATCACAAACAAATAATTGTGACAAAAATGTTTAAGCATATAATGAATAAGTCGCACAATAAGAAAAAAATATACAAAATAAAGTACAAAACCTAAGCGGTAGATAATATAAAAAAACAAAATGTTCTAATTACATTTCCTATTTCATTGTACTTTAGGATAGACAAAATGTAATAAAGAAATGCATACATATGCGTTATACATTATACAACAACAAACCCTTAAACAACCCCCAAACCCTTAAAGACCAATTAAAAGCTAAGCTCTAGCGTTAAGTATCTTACCATGCGCTCCAGATTTGAAATCTGATTATCAGTTTTCTCTAATAACTGATCCTGGTACCGCTTCTTCTTAAGAAGAACCAGTGCCTTCCTTTTGAGTAGAAAACAGATGCAAAATATGAATGATCGGTTACATCCTTGTTTGTGTCGACTGAATGATGAACACAGATGAGTGAAGTGTGGTGCGGCAACATGAACACTGTCAACAGACCAGCTGTCATTTATTACACCATCATTGATTTAACTAATATACAATTATGCAATGTTATATTATGAGTAATCATGAGTGGGGCTTACTCCTTTCTCCCATCTTTCAACAGCTGTTTGGCCAGAAGCCTTTCTTTCTCCAATTGTAGTGTGATTCTCCTCTGGTACTGCTTCAGTTTATCCCTCTGCTGTTTCAGTTGCTAAGACGGCCGACCAAAACAATACGTGTGTCATTGTAGTTCGTATACTATAACACATATTTTCAATCTCCTTGTCCAATATCTATACATATGATACAGTATGCCTACATATGACTGTACTTTAATCTACATAACTACAGTACACAGGCTGTTCTCTAGCTGCTGAACCCATAGCACAAAGCCAGTGATTCAGTTATTACGGGGGGAGGGATTCTATTATATCTTTTTAATGGTAGGGCTGCGGATGTGTAACAACAATGCCCAATTAGCTGTGACTGTGATGCAGTCAACACCGCATTACTAAGGTATTACTACGACCTACTTAGTGGGAAAAAATACTTACCAGTATAGCTCTGTCCTGCTCTGTGATTCGAGAAGGGTGACTCTTTCTCCCAAAAACGTTTCCCATTACGTAACCTCATACCCGCTACATAACTCGTTTTTAACAAACAAAGATGTTACTTCTTTGAATGGATTTGACAAAACATATCGCGGTCTGTTGTTTTTTATTAGCATGCTAGGTTGCTAACATAGCCACGCCCTATTCCCCGTGTCGTATGGCAGCCGAGGTGGTACAAAATGTGTGCAGGGATAAGACAAGATGCCTCCTAGAACGTCATTGCAAGCAGTGATGTACTGTTATCCTAACCCAGCTCATCGCACTATTAATTTTTAATATCCTAGGGAACACAAGTCCTTAAGAGCACATGATAGCAATGTATCAAAATACATCGTATCGATTGTCATTCACCATACAAATGCAAATATTTCCAAATGAAAACATACGTTGACATATTCCAATTAATGTATCAGGCTACTAAAAGACAATTATTGGTCAATTTAATTTATATGCAAACAGTATATATTGACACATACCTTGTTCAAGTTAACAAGAACAATTCAGTTGGTAACAGGCACTAACGGATTGTCATTTAAAACTCTTGATTACAATAAACAACAGGCCTCCCCAAGGGCCTATATCTTTATTCAATTTGGGGACCGATTCATATTAATTATGTTTTGTGGGAGGGGTTTATCCTGACCTTTATAATACAAATGAAAACGCTGATAACCGGTGACATAATTATAAGAGTGAAGTATTCCGAAATGTGTCTATAAAAAAACAACAGTGGTGCATTACTTTGTTTTTGTTCTTACTAAGGAAAAATCTTCAGTACATATAAATAAAATGGAAACGACCTGGTCTACAGTGATCTTCATACAACAAGTCTTTAACAATTGAAGAAATTAAAATTTCCATCAAAGCTTCAGAATTGTTCAATACAAAGTACAACATTGTGACTTTTGGGTTCGATACATTTAATTGATCATAGTTTGATTGCATCCTCGCTGTCATGAAAAGGCCGACCTTGTACATGGTCCCGATATATCCATGCAGGCTATTAGCTCACATGTATAAACAAAACTCTCAGACAAAAGCCATACTTATTTATTAGTTTGGTCCAGCTCACTTTCTCTTCCTGTGACTAAACGTAAATGCTAACAATCATCCAAGCACCATATGACGGCGTTTTGCGACAGTGTCTACAGTCGTAGGAATAGCCACACTGTTAAGACTTCTGCCTACATTACCACAGAGGCAATCAGTCGTCATCAGACCATATATTTCTCTTGTGTTTTTTTTACCATGTCCCAAACCAGGACCGCAAGATGTGTCCCCTGTAAACAAGAATACAGCGAGAAGATATCCATCTCCCCTTCGTCCCCAGACAGAGACCCCAGTCCCCTGGCCTTGTGCTTGGCTGTGATGATCCACGGACGGCAGGCTACACTTGGAAGTCCGTCCCAAAGTGTCTGATCTGGGCATCCGTCATGGACAGGTAGGTAGTCCTCATGCTGGGGGAATACTGGAGAGTACGAACATAAGAAGACGTTATGAAAAATAAGTCAAAGAAAACCCAGTGTGATGGGATCAGCATGCAGACTGTGAGGATGTGTCCTCGCCGTTAAAGCCATTAACGTGTGTTAGGTGCCTCAGAATGAGACGGATATCAAGGTAGGCTGAGACGTCGAAATCTGATCCCTGATGTCGTTAAAAGTAAAATGTCAGCCATCAAGTATATGATATTCCTTGTACTCTGGTATAGAATAAATCCACATCTTGGAATACAAAATTAGTTTGTAATGTTCAAATAATAATGTCCAAAATTCCACTCTTAAACGGGACCTTTAAAATGTATCATATACCCTAAAGTATGAAATAACACAGAACAGACCAAAGGCAAGCTGTGATAGGACAGCATCAGACATTTGTATAATTAAAAATGGGTACTTGGCCAAACGATAAAGAAAGCCCTGGGCAGCGACCAGCACAAATAGAACATGATGGATTGCTGTCCCGGGCGTGACCCGGAGCCAAGAATGATGTTCTCCTCACCCTAATTGGTAGCCTAATTAGTGGTGGATTAGCTGGGTTTATGTTCTGGAGATAAACCAAATGATTCCTGGCTGACCTGCCCAAACAAGCGCTGCAGGATTTGTCCATGGATGCCCCTCTGCTCCAATACACAATAAACACACTTAGTAGAACGCAATTCGCATACAACTGTATATACTTTGGTTTGGCAGGTTATTAATCATCATCGATCATGTTTTTCTACCCAAGGAGAAAGCTGTGTGTTCATGCAATCGCCACAGGTGACAAATGTGCGTGTTGCATGCAGAAATTGCACTTGATCAGACGGACAAACGTGCCTTGGCAATGTCCACACAAATAAATGTAAATCACTGAGCGACCACCAGATGGCAGTGTTCCATTATTTGTAAAGCAACAATGCAACCAAACGGTGACTGTCTGAACTCTTTGAAAAGCTCGTGAGAAAGAGCTGACCAGCAAAAAATGTCTGTATCATAATAAAGTGTCACTGCTGTTTCCTGTAGAGATAGATGGTGGAATGGGTTCACTTGGGGCCCTGGGGAGGCAGACCCACCGAGGGGGGCGGCGATCCTCTGCCTATCAATGGGACGTTTTCATAGCGGGGGTTCCCTCCAAACAGCATGGACTGATTCCTGATAAGGACAGAGGGAGAGATACAGAGAGAGACATGAATAAATGTTTGGAGAGAGTCAGCCGGCCTTTTCAAATATGGACCCACCCCGGCCGTCTCGATGGACAGAAACCGCGAGCACCCATCACGGCCAGATAAAAAAGATGCGATATGAAACGCCCACAAAGGCGACGCCTACCGCCATCCAAGGCCAGCCGCGCCAGATAGCAGCGCTTTGCTGGAAGGGAAGGATATCAGCCATGATAGCACCACTGTGAAATGTAACTATGATCTGTCTGTATAGATGATATACAATGTATTAAGTATACCAGGGTAGTGTAAGATCGAAGCACCTCACTGGTTTGAGCTCTCACTCAGTTGGGGGGGAAACGGTTGAATACATCTCCTGCCTTTCCTCCTCCTTAACCGCAACTTCCCTAAAGACACATTGTAGTGCCGCTTGCTACAGTCAATGTCTTTCCTTTAAACCTCAGACATGAACTTGAATTCTCTCACTGGTATCATCGGTCCTAAGATAAAGCAGAAACAAACTGTCTCACTGCAGTGCTGGTTGATGGATTCATGTCCTGCCATCATTGTTTGAATCGCTCTTTCATTATTCTTTTCTCGTCGGGGATTTGAGCGATTTGCGTCAGACGGTTCGCAAGTATGAGCAGAACCGCGGACCACCGCGTCACACGACCCGACCCGGACCCCCGACTCACATGTACTCGGCGGGGGGGGCCGTGCTGGCGCTGGCGTTGGCGGCCTGCGGAGGCCCGCCCAGGCCCTGCTCGCTGCCCAGGCTGCTGTTGTAGCTGCAGAAGCTGTGGATGTTGGCCCTGCCGGGGGTGTAGGACATGCGCCGCGCCTGGGGGTTAAAGGGGTCCTCCTCGTCAATGTCGTCGTAGTCTCTGTCCCTGTAGGGAAGAAATTACGCATGTACACCCCCCCCCCCCCCCCCCCAAAACACACACACACACACACACACGCATACAGAGAGTGCATGTGTTATCACCTTGTCCTGGGACTGAGACGTGGGCCTTTTGAGGGTATCTCTAAGGGGTCAGGGGGGTGTCTCCCAATCTTTGAGGTCGCCTGATATGCACATGGGGTCGTGGGAGACTGCAGAGTTATAAGCTGTTGATATTTGATTATAAAGAAAGGCTAATAGCTCCTACTAGTCATGCTACCTTTGTGTAGCAATGTGCATACACTCACTGATCCACTGATATTATAGCCAGATTGGGATAAGCTTAAAGAACGATGCGCTCGTCGCAAATACAAATCTCAGACTCGAAAATCGTTTCACAGCCCGCCACGGGGTTCGTGGTGCGGTTGAACTCGCCTGATACCGATGAGTTTCCACGCACGTAGGACGGAGCACAGCAGGGCGGAGAGTGCACCGGCAGACATCAGAGAGAACAGGCTCAGATAGAGGAGCCCCTCCACTCCGTCGTAGCACACTCCCATCAGGGCATCCAGGTAGTCCTACAGGCGCAGGCGCACGCAGACACAGACAAAGACACAGACACACACACACACACACACACACACACAAAGTTGGGCCGTCAAAGCGAAGGACAGTCCTAAGAAGTAAAGTTAAACCAACACACACACGCACACACACACACACACACATCTGTGCAGGCTTTGTGCCTCACAGCAAGGCGGTCAGGGCCGTATTTACAAGGCACAGGCAACAGCGCACACCTGGCGGTACCTTGTGGAGCCTGTGACAGTCCAGGAAAGCCGTGAGCTGCTGCAGGTTGGACTCTGTGGAGTTCAGAAGGCGTTGGATTCCCAGGAGGTCTCTCTGTGGGGCGAGACACAAAAGATCAGCGGACATTCTATGTCTCGGTGGGCCCGGGTGGGGCGCGGGCACAGCTTGGACCCCCAGGGCCAATCACCTCGGCCGTGGGGAACAGGGGCACGGAGAACTGTAGAAGGCCCTGGATCTGGATCTGCATGGTGGTGAGGGACCGCTGGTAGATTGTCAGGGACTGTGACAAGAGGCAGACACAAACACACACACACACGCGCGCACACACAGGCACACACACAGACACCAAGACAAAGAGTGTCAGATCATTAAAAACCTCATCTCTCAGAACAGCAGTTTACTCTCTTGTTATTGTCAAAGGAGGACGTATTTGTTGCTAAACAGTGATCCCGACACATCTTTGCATACCAGACACCACTCAAGCTCACTTTTCAATGCCCTCGTTCATTACCCCCTCTTGCCTGATCCACAAACAAACAAACAAACACACACACACACACACACACACAAACACACGCACAAACACATTGGCTGAGCAATCAGACCAGACTTTCCATATCTGCGTAGCACATTTCATAGTAAGCTCCATTAATTGACACAATGAGGATAGACATTATTTGGAGGCTGCGATAATAACAGGTCATGCCTTTTTGCCTCCATGAATTTGCCCAATTACGGCAAGGCTTAGCATTTCCGCTTTAAGACGCACCCTAATAAACACATTTGATTAAGGAAAGCGGTGTACCGTGGAATACCCAGAGGCGATGTTTATAGACAGGACAAGGATACACACTGGATAAATATGTTCTTTCATCAAACATTTTTTATGGGGGGTGGTTACAAAGTAATGAAAATTTGTGTTGGATGCTCGACATTAATTTATTGAAATATTTACGTTGAAGTTTCTTTAGAAGTGGAGGTGTACACCAAAGGAATGACCTGGTAAAGCCTCAACCCCCACTGAATGGGTGAATGAGTGTCAATCTGGTTAAAAGGCGTAACAACAAGGCTCTGAACCTGCTTTCAGGCTACTCGCCCTGGGAAACTTTGGTCTTCTGCATGAAGGAAGCGACAGAGATCCAAGCTTTGAAATAGGGAAGCTTTGATTTTATGGAGACGATGTCAGTACCTGTTGAAACGGGCTGGGCAGGTTGGGGCTGCAGTACAAATAGTAGTGTGCCACATCTGATGTGCAGGGGAAAGAGATTGAGTAGGCATGAAGCAAATATGCATTTAAAAATGGAAGAGAACAATAGTCAATCTCAGAACAAGCCTTCAAGTGTGCGTTTGAGTGCATCGCATCACAACAGGGATAACTTACCTGCACTGAGGAAATCCTTTGTTTGATTCATGATGAACTTGTCTGGGGACACACAGAAGTCACTTGTGCCCTGTTGGGATACAAAAGACGCTATGTAAAGCACCCTTAAGGAAAGCGGTTTCAGCACTTGTTGTGTTTGCTAGTAAATAATGCCATTGTCAAGGCTATCACTGTGTGAAATTACTGGCTGTTACACTGGCTGTTTCTTCCAAAGCACTCTTCCGTAATTAATTACAGTATACAAACAATCCCTGTTAGCAAACAGCAAACACAGAAATCAGGGACATGTATACGTCCCCTTTGTGGGAAGTTTGTACCGTATATTTAAGGTAATTGAAGGTATACTGATTTGGATTTGACTTTGTTACACCTCAAACACTGCTATGTTTGTCTCAAAGCCGAATGGCACATTTTTTTTCCAATCACACAATCCAATTAAGTGGTATGTATTCAATTAACCCATATTAACCCGTATTAACCCATATTAACGCAGCAGTACACCATCATTAAGTTAAGGGCACTACGATTAGCAGTGCCTCTCTCAATTGTTATCGATGTACAGTGCTTCGTGCGCTACATTGGGGATGGTGTTTACATGTTGCCCCTTAAACGGTGGGACGTTGTTAATCGTTATGGGTCACCGGCGTGGTCTCTTGCTCACTCCTGGCTTCGCCTGACATCGATGAGGGCTTGAAGAGCTCCTTGTTAATCCCCTCTCAATAGAGGATTGACCCATGAACCCGCTGGCTTTTGCTAAGACCCGGCTGGCTGATAACCGCACACGGTTCGATCTGTCTTCTTCACCAGACAGCCGCAGTCAACAAGGGTGCATCATCCCATTAAGGGCGTAATGGTATAATCTTCAACACGGGCAAATAATAAAAAAAGATTTATAGATCCTCCACTGATGACTGTGTGACTCCAATTGTCGTTTTTCTTTTTTATTTGTCAGCGATTGACAAAGTTCCTGTCACTGCCACTGACCAGGCCAAGAGTACACCCTTCAAGTCTGAGACACTTGGCAGCATTGTTCAGGAGATACAGAGGGTTGGTAGTTCGATACTGGGATCCCTGAGCAACTTGAGTTGAGCGAGATAACCTAGCCACTGCTGACTCCTGGATGTCTCCTCTCCTAGCAGTATTGACACCCGCTACCATCGTTGTAGTTGGGACTGAATGGGTGAATTTGAGCCAGGCTATGGGAAAAAGCTCTTTGGATGACTGAGAGGATGGGAAAAAGCACTATACACACAGGTAAATGCAATCTGCTAATAGTGTCGCTGTGTGTGTGTGTGTGTGTGTGTGTGTGTGTGTGTGTGTGTGTGTGTGTGTGTGTGTGTGTGTGTGTGTGTGTGTGTGTGTGTGTGTGTGTGTGTGTGTGTGTGTGTGGGACCTCTCCTTCCTGCGCTGCAACCGTACAGAATATCAACAGACAGGAAAAGAAAAAAAAAAAAACACACCTCAGAATAAATAATCCTTTCAATCCATTCCTTCCTCTTTCTTTCCCTTTATGAGACGTCAGGGGTGTTAATGGCGGGGGGCCTGACGCTGAACGCTGGGGGGTTAACCACACCGCAGGGGCCCCTCAGCGGGGTCCGTGTAGACAGCGCTAGGGACAAGAAGGGGGGCCGGCGGTGGGCACAGAGGGATGTGTCAAAGCCTGAGACGTGGCCCTTAATACAGTCTGGCTGCGGTTCATCTAGTAAGTCCCGGCGTAGTTTGAACTGCTGCACACCGGCAAGAGTGAACAATCTGTCAAACATGGGAAGGACCGGGGGGGGGGGGGGAGAGTGGGGGGGAGAGTGTGGGGGGGGGGGGGGGGGGGGGGGTAGCCGTGTCACTATGGTGGATGGAGGTGATTTGGGGAAAGTAGGGCAGAAGGGAGAAGAGAATAGAGAAGAGAATAGGGAGAGAGAGGGAGAGGGAGGGCGAAGAGCATAGGAGAGGGAGAGTAGAAGGGGGAGAGAATAGGAGAGGGAGAATAGAAGTGAGCGTGAGAGATTGGCCAGCTAGCTGTAGTAATTACTGCTCGAAGCAGCTTTGTGTGCAGCATGAGGCTAAAGGTTGAGTAGCTGAAAAGGCTGGGGGCTTGTAATCAGCTTTCCTGCATGACTGAAGAAGAACGCACACTCACTAGAGATACACTATCCTGCCCCCCCCCCCCCCCCCCCGACACACACACACACACACACACACACACACACACGCGCTGTCACCTTGTTATTTACACACCAACTGATTTGTGACGAAATGAATAAAAAAAGGCCGACTGGTGAGTTGGATGAAACGGGTAAACACCCTATCAATGCCACTCTTGTCTGCAACACGTGTCCAGACGCCTCCCTGATCTGCCAGACCTTTCCTCCACCCCCGTCCCCCAGACAACAACGATGTTGATAACTAGTCAAATCAGTGGACACCTGCAGGTATGAGCAAGGACTGGGGGAATTCTGGCATTGTGAAGAGAAAAAAGAACCAGGGCATGAGGCCATGTCAAGGCGGACCACGAATTAATGTTTTATTTGTCTCGTCCAAATTAAACCTCAGTGGAAAAATACAGCCCCACTGTGTTCTTTCTCTCCGGGCGCTTCCCTCTGTTAAAATCATTTCTTTTTTCTGGTCGGCGCTACAAAGAGGAACTGAAATTCACGCTCTGTGTGCTTTGGGCAGGAGAGTGCTGGAGAGCTGAAGGGCGTTGAAGCCCTCCCTCTGTAGGGAGTTACGGAGCGGTTCTGTGGAGGGGAGGAGGTGTTCTTACCACGGCCGTAGCGGTGCCCAGTCCGAGAGACGCCCATCCCAGGACCAAGGAGAGCAACACAGCAGACATGATACTAGAGAGAGAGAGAGAGAGAGAGAGAGAGAGAGAGAGAGAGAGAGAGAGAGAGAGAGAGAGAGAGAGAGAGAGAGAGAGAGAGAGAGAGAGAGAGAGAGAGAGAGAGAGAGAGAGAGAGAACGAAAAAGAAAGAGAGAAAGAAAGAGAGAAAATGAGAAAGAGAAAGAGAAAACAAGAAAGAGAAAGAGAGAGAGAACAAGACAAGCGAGAAGGATATTAACCACTGTGAGAGGCCTTGTGCATCACGTTTTCATCCTGTTTAAATGAATTACACGCTTCCTCCTGTTCTGTGCTCATGCGTTTGTCCTCAGGCTTTGAGGCAGAGTAGATTACACATTGCCACAGTACCTTGAATGAGCCGAGACATCCAAAATGTAATTAAGCAAACAACCAGAAAGGAAAAAGAAAAATGATTACCCGCTACCAAAAATAACACTGAATATTGGAATTGCCCTTTTCATATTACATTGATGACTTTGATTTCTGCAAGAAACTAGAAAAGAGGACTCCACTACAACAAACATCCGACATGTGTTCCTCCAAGTCCTAGAAGCCCTCAGTCAAAGTGCTGAGGCTTATAGATAGTTACGAGAGATACAAGGGGTCAAAACAGAATGAAGGGCTGCTGCTGCTGATGGATGGAAAAATGGTGCGGAAGGATTGAGTTTCCGACCGACAACTACTAAAGGCCTGCCTTGAAAGCCCCAAGTAAGTTCCCTGAAAGCACTTAATAATTAGCGATGGGGCTGGCTCAGCCTGGTCAGATGATCAATAGGCATTAGAGAGACTGTCGAAAAACTCACTTCTTTAGCATCCTCTTCTAGCACTGCCTCGCAATCTGATACTCTGATAAATCTGTTAGGGCTTTGGCTGAAGCTACAGTTTTGTCACAAAGACATCGCAATGTTGTATTCACTGGACGCCGAAATATGAATGAGGTATTACATTGGATTTACTTACCATGTATTTACTATGAAACTAGTCCTTTACCTCATCCTCATTACCCATCAATATTGTATACATTTATACATGCCTTATAAATGGCATGTATACATTTATAAAAAGGCATGTATACATTTATACATGCCTTATAAATGTATACAAATCCAAATGTTGACAGCATAATACCAACAATGGTTTGAAATGCTAATTACATACATGCATAGAGAAATATAGAGTCACGGACACTGCATGTCCATGACACTATCAGCCAGTGTAGGGGACCTACATGATGAGCAGCCATCTGGATTGCTTGGCCAAACCCAAGCAGGTCACCAAGCAGATGACGAGATCCAGGATCAGCAGGAGCAAGTAGGACAGCCATCTGAGGAGACAAATGAAACACAAAAGATATCGATATACATATATATATGAAGAAGTGTAATCTCCCCCTGCTCCCTGTAGACACACCAAGATCAGCAAGTTTTTTAGGAGCTCAGCTCAGCGATTCAACGTGATTGGTCAGTTTTTTTTTCGTACCAACATAAATCCTTGTCGCTTGGTTATAGCCCATCTGTTGCGGGGGGGTCACGTTATGGCCGTCGGTTAAATAATTTAACAGAATGAGTTCACACAACATTAATTTTTGATGCTTTAAAAGTGTCCACCCCCCCCCCCCCCCACCAACACCGTGCATGAGCGCGAGCGTGCACGTGTTTCTAGGTACCCACCCGGGAGCTCCGACAGCCCTCCTCTTAAATTCCCCCTCAAAGAAACTTTGTCGTTTGAATAACGGCCGAGAACTCAGACGCAACGCGTTCCCCCTCCCTGTCCACTCCCCATGAGACTTACCAATCTCCCATGAAACCCACTTACAAAGCCCACTCAGTGCCCCTTCAAATAACCAACTACCTCTTCCTATTACACCATTACACTATTTCTCCTGGGTCTGACACACATTCTGGGGCCAAGGCCGCCCAGACAGATTCTGGAGTATCTAATGACCGCCTATTAAAGCATAAAATGGCTATTCCGTCTGAACCCGGAGTTGCAAAGGAAAGGAAGAGAGAGCTAATTAAGCCTAGCCAATTTGACTTCCTGAACAGAAAACGTAAAGAGTGTTTCAGTGAAAACACTTGGTGGAGATGAGACATTGCATGAGAGAGGCAGGGAGAAAAAAACTTTATGTTTGAAATGGGTTTTTATGGCCCATCTTTGAATATTCAATATAGCTATAATGAGTGTAACATTAGCCCTTTGTCAATACCCTTCTTCCCTTCTTCGGTGCGTTCACATGGTAGCCCCATGACTTGGATGGAATTCAATCACAGAAGATGGGTGTCCAGTTGCAGACGTTTTACAATGTGTGTGTGCGTGCGCGTTTGCGTGTGCATGCGTGTGTGTATATTTCATATGCACGTCGTGTGCGCGTGTGTATTTCACATGCACGTGCTCACGGCACGCCATGCATCTTAACACAACTTGAAGACGCATAAGCTGGGAGCAGACAGGGGGGATCAATACTAGAATCGGATCTACGATGAGACATCGCTCGCTTTGATTACACCAAGGCAAGGGCCTCATTTCAATGGAGAGAAACTTACGTTCAGTTTAGAGATTCAAAAATGCACTAGTGAGAAATCTGCAAAATAGAAAATGGGTGACTTAAACCCTTGAAACAAAGGATTTAGAACAACACATTTAGTTGATGGCGGTGTGGAATGCGGTTATTTTACTGGTCTTTCTTCATGCCGCCCACTTCCATAATAAAAGACACGGCTCTCATTACAAAAGAGGTCATCAATCATGTTGAAATACAACCTTCTTTATCTGAAGACGGCATACAGTGTCTGTTGCATAGATGCCAGAGAAGCATTGATGATGGAGTAATGTGGCTCAATTTCACTTATATTTCTATAAAGTATGTATGATATAGTACAAAATACACCATATTCTGACTATTACCTCTCCTTTTACTATAAGCAGGTGTTCATTTACTACACTCTTCCGTTATGATTGCATATGATATGACAGACATTTATGAGAACCAAGATGAGTGATCAAATCTGGATCAACGGATCACTTTGTTTTGGACTTTGGCGTTGCCCATCGATGAATCACCACAACAACTGTGAAAACAGAACCCCAGGAAGCCACCGAATGAGCTTATTTCTGATGTGGACTGCAACCAGACGGCTGGGGGAAAATTGGGAAAATTGTTCTCAATTATAGAACCGTGTCAAAATTGTAGTGGCACTGCCGTGCAGAACAATTATCGGTCTTGTACCACGCGTAATAACCCCTATAATGGCCTCGCTAACACACATAACCACAGAGCACGGCCATATGCACCTGTAGCATTGACAGCACAGCTGGGAAACCGCTCTACATCCTCTTAGGTTGTATTAGGAGCTCAGAAAACCAAAAACACAACAACAACAACAACAGAAAATAGCTTTCGGCTCGGTGTTCCAGCGATCAATGAAAAACCCATCTGTCCCCGGGTATCCTTGGCAAAAACTTCTCCATCCTTCTCCAAGGCACGTTATTGGCTTTATTAACCACACACAGACCGGACCTTCTGGTCTCCCAGGCCCTCAGTGTGAGGGGGGGGGGGGGGGGGGGGGGGGGCGGGGACGACGACGACTGTGTCACCTGTAGTACTCCACCCGGCCCGTCTGGTCGGCGATGTCGGCCAGGTCCACGCGGGCGCGGCTCAGGTCGGGCAGGGTGGTGAGCTGGCGGACGATGTTGGTGGCCATCGTCTGCATGAAGCGCAGAGCCTGCACGTAGTCCGTGCGGGCGGCGAATATCTCGTCCAGGCGCTCCAGGTGCTGCTTCAGGCCTCGCTCCATGCTGCCCACCGAGCCAGAGACCTGGGGGCCAGCCGCCACACAGAAGAGGAAGGGGTCAGTCCAGGTGGGGAACAGAGCTGTGACCATGTGAACAGAGCACTCTTTGATGTACCACTGCAGCACCGGTAGCAGTGTGTGTGTGTGTGTGTGTGTGTGTGTGTGTGTGTGTGTGTGTGTGTGTGTGTGTGACGTTTCTCTATGTGTTTGTGTAATTTCTCTATGTGTGTGTGTGTAATTTCTGTGTCTGTGTCATTTCTCTATGTGTGTGTGTGTGTGTGTGTGTGTGTGTCATTTATGTGTGTGTGTTTTGTTTCTCTTTGTGTGTGGGAGTCATTTCTCTATGTGTGTGTCTCTGTCGTGCGTGTGTGCATGTGTGCGTGTGACATTATCCATTTCCAGCTCAGCAAACAAGTGCTGTGTGTTTTAGGTCAGATTAGAGTCAGTTTGTAACATTTATAAACGTATTATTCTTTCACTTCCCTTTTTTTGTGGATTCAAGTCCTGGGAAGCTGGAAGGTAGGAAATTACATTTTGCTTTCATGACCCAGAGGCTCTCGTAACACAACAAACTGTTCAAACAATCCGGTGTGCAAGTGTGAGTCAACACAAAAAACACATCGAGACGCAAAGTCTACAGGTGATAACACGAATAAACACAATCAGAATAGTCGGTTTAGAGACAAAGCAGAGCAATAGGACCCCCTGTAGAGAGAGAGAGAGAGAGAGAGAGAGAGAGTGTGTGCCATTTATGTGTGTGTGTGTGTGTGTGTCGTTCATGTGTGTGTGCCGTTTATGTGTGTGTCGTTTCTGTGTGTGTCTGTGTCTGTGTGTGTCGTTTCTGTGTGTGTCGTTTATGTGTGTGTGTCGTTTATGTGTGTGTCTGTGTCTGTGTCTGTGTGTGTCGTTTCTGTGTGTGTCTGTGTGTGTGTGTGTGTGTGTGTGTGTGTGTGTGTGTGTGTGTGTGTGTGTGTGTGTGTGTGTGTCTGTGTGTGTGTGTGTGTCTCCTTTCTCTATGTTTGCGTGTGTCTGTGTGTGTGGGGGTTTGATTTGTTATCAAAGAGGAAGTTGTGACTATATGGAAGGTGGGGGGTAGAGCGGCGCTTTAAACAGGCACAGTACAAGTCACACAAGCCAACGAAATATGTTCCTTTTAGACCGAGGAGAGTTCAAAGGCGCATCGTGTAACAGCACTAAGGGGGGTCTACTCTAACATGAAGTATTTAGGACCAAAGCTGCTGGTAATGTGACTTGCTTCATCTCAGGGGGGGGGGATATGTTATGATCTTATGGGTTGAAAGTCATCTGACACAGAGTCCTCATTAGACGGAGAGCAGAGGAACAAGGTTGATTCGATTTAAGATGAACGATAACATAGTGTTCCTTTGGGTTGGTGGTTGAATACTTGGATTGAGGAAGCCTGCTGAATAAGGTGAAAGTGATCGCATTGGAAACACCCTGAGATGCCCTGACGTTTGGACGGTATAAGTTCCTAATTACAAATCCTGACTTCTTCAAAGGTGTTTCAGACATTTCAGCTGGGCTGGGAACATGTTTATGCTACACATTGTAATAAGGAGCAAGATCCTACAGATCCTACCCAATTCTGATGCTAAGCTAAAACAAGCCAAACCTCATCATTCAGTATTCCAATTAAACCTGCCATACTGAATTATAACTCCATATAAGATCAAATGGAACTTTGCCTTTACTCTTAGTAATGTGACTGAATCAGATTTTATGAGTGTAAGTGCATTTCAAGTCAAATTGATCTAATAATATGACATACTTGTGCTTCATATTAGATGTACAAGCATTTCATTTATTTCCCTGTATGCTTTTCAGTTTAATTTGACGGTTTATCGTCAAAAACATTCATGGTCTAACTGGTTTGAATGTCAATGAATAATAAATAAATAAATCTGAATTTATTAATATGCCGTTTTTTTTATGATGGCACATGACTGCTGTGGCGTTACCCTTCATGAATAAAGACAGGACGTTTATTTTATTGTTCCACTGCAGTTCACTCCAACACATTATCCAGTCTGTCAATTAATAATAAAAAATAATCCCATTCTTCTTTAGGTTCTACACCAACAAAAGAAACATGCTCTTCATCATATTTCTTCGGGAGAAAATATTAGGAAAAACAAACAAACATCTCAGAAAATAGATAAAATCCCACACAGACTTGGTATCAGGTTTCCATCAGGCGACGACACAAATAACCTACAGAATAATCCATGAACCGCGAGCTCACAGGCTGCCACTCTGCCTCTACAATGATCCCAGTCTGTGTGTGTGTGTGTGTGTGTGTGTGTGTGTGTGTGTGTGTGTGTGTGTGTGTGTGTGTGTGTGTGTGTGTGTGTGTGTGTGTGTGTGTGTGTGTGTGTGTGTGTGTGTGTGTGTGTGTGTGTGTGTCTTGGAACACCTGCCCCCCCCCCCCTACACACACACCCCTCTTCCTCCCCCACCCTGGGGAGAGGGGTGTGTGTGATTGCCAGTAAACTGCTCTCACTGCCGAAGCCTCTCGTTGTGTTCATCATCATCATCGTCATCATCTCTGACAGGGTCTGGCCAGCCCTGGCTTCTACAATCTTATCTATTTGCTGTCCCGCCTTCCGTTAGAAAATGGACCGCATCAGCGACTCCCAGTTCACCCAGTTCACCCTGCCTACCTCCCCCCCCCCCACACACCCCCCATCTTTCAATCAGGAGGTTCGCTCCAAGCACTGCTTTACCTAAGGTTAGAGTAGTGCGAGAGAGTCTCACTCAATAAAGGCTACGTATTACTTAAAATGTTAGATTCAACTGCAACGGTTCTGTGCTTGATCGCCAGTTCAATTACCTTTTGACATTTACTGGAAAACAAACCAGAAGAAAATGGCAGTGACATATCCAGGCATTTTGACTTATTCATATGCACTTTAAACCAATAAAGCCCAAAGAATAGCTTTTATTTAAATCTATATTGTGTAACTAAGACTGGCCCTAGCAGCCAAGCACTGTCCAGACAAGGCAATTTGCATATCTTCAAATTTTTATGAGCAACTGCACAATAATTTATCTTAATCTTGGGAACAATACACAATGCACTCGCTGTTTTAAGTGGTAAAGTTGCATTGGATTTTTTTTTTGGACAGAACATGCATAAATTGTATATGGTGTTTATTCACAGTTTAAGTAGAATATAGTAGTGGTACTTAGAAGTCTGGACTCAATGACCGGCAGATTCTTTTCTGTCTTCCATTGTTTTCAAGAGCCAGAAAAAACCCAGACCAAATACGAAAGAAGAAGAAGAAGAAGATGAAGAGATGCTGACGGACCCGGCAAAGCTGGACCTTAAAGGACCCAAGATGGAATAAGATGGATGCATGCATGCAGGTATTGAACTTGGGATTTGAATTTGAATGGGCATATTACACAGACAAGCAGAGAGATAGCAAAGAAAATGTTTGATAAGACAAAGCGAAGTTCCTTGGCAGAATGACTAATAAAAAGTTATCCACCCCCCTCCCGTCTCAAGACTGAATATAATGTAAAACAGCTTTCACTTTCACATAAGTTGAAGCTCAACAATTGTATTCACCTCAAGCTGTTTTTCTGTTGAATTAAAAGCCATTGTTTCCCTGGGCAACAACTGTGTTACACAAGCTATTCCCGTACACAACATGCTATGTATATACAGTATATATAAATAAATAAATAAACAAATAAATAAATAAAAAGAACACCATGGAAAATGCACCAGGAACTGATAAACAGACTTCTAGGAGGTGTGAAATTGTTCTTGTGAAAACAAGCGACAAATGAAGACTCAGTAGACTCTGGGAGTGGGACACAGACAGACAGGAAACAGGGCAGAGATAGGGAGAGAGACAGAAACAGAGAGCGAGACACAGACGGACAGACAAGAGAAGGAGACAAAGGCAAAGAGAGACCGAAACAGACTGACTAAACAGACACATACTTCCTTGCTTGTTCATCATACACACACCCCCACCCCCTCCCCTCCACCACACCAAAGATCACCCTCCAATTACGAAGGTGACAGACATCTCTAATAATAATTACAGCAGAAGCATAGATATCCTATCTAATGCTCTCAGACCCCCCCCCCCCCCCCCCCCCCTGACACACACACACACACTCTGATCCAGCACCTCACATATTCTGCAGAACATTCTGCAAGCCCGCAGAACGTCCCGGAAGACCAAGATAACAGAGCCGACTAAATTAACTGATATTTTAACGCTTCGACACGAGGAACATTTTGCGTAGTTTCACAGCAGGCAGGCATGCCATCAAGGAAAATCATATTGGATTTTCATATTGAATAATGTTTGTCAAGTACCATTCAAACAAAGCTTTGGACATTTTGAAGCCGGGCTTCCGAGTTCTGCTTTGACGAATATGCATTGGCAAGCGGCAATGAAATCCATGAATAGGAGCATAGAAAAAGAGAATTTAGCTTTCGACAAATGGTCCTCTATTTTCCCCCTCCTAAAAGCTGTGATTTCCAGCCAAAGAAGTCATCCTAGGGCTGCAACCCAAGCCTCTGTGTCAATAAATGTAGCGTTGTTGAGCTGACTGAGGGATTTGGCATGACATTGGGATGAGCAGCTTTCCTGTAAATGTTACTTTGATGTATTTCTTTCATGACATGAAACGGTTTGCCACTGGGGAGAAAGGTGGACAGATGCACTGTAAAAGGCTTTTGGCGTGCGTGTCTCTCCCCACCAGATTGTTGATGCCGCCCAGCGTGTGATTGGCATTGTAGAGCGAGTCGGTCAGCTGGTACACTCCGTCGTTGGTCTCGCTGTTTCCATAGAAACCCACTCCGACGGCGGAACTGTGGAGAAAGGAGAGGAGGGCACATGACATACATACATGTCATAGATAAATGATGCGGCGCAGATCATTGGTCACAGGGCGTTAAAAAAAATAATACACACACACACACACACACACACACACACACACACACACACACACACACACACACACACACACACACACACACACACACACACACACACACACACACACACACACACACACACACACACACACACACACACACACGATGGGATACGTGTTTTTGAGTTGTCGGGAATGGGGTTTAAGCTTCGGAAGGAACATGACAGAATATTTCCTGGTAATACTTTTTATATAGATTAAAATATAACTTGGTAGACAGGCCACTAAAAAAATATTGCATTGGGCTAGGACATAAAAATCCATGTAGGAAGAGAAATCTCAAGGTGGTTCACTGGGCTAAAGTTGGAGTGGTTTTCTTTGAATGTTTTCTACAAAAGCAATTTCCCTGCAATCCAGATAGTTCTTTGGGGATTGTGAATCCGGTCAAAGTCTGTTTGGATTTGTCATTACATTCTCCAGCTCTTCCTTCCCAACATGCACCAATTCAACAATGGCACCATATTACTGTAAGATGAACCCAATGTCCAATGCATGGCTTCAGAATGATCCTCCCATTTGATTAGCTGAGCCTCAGAAATGACTCAGATTCTTAGACATCCATCACCAATTGTTGTGAGCCAACCATGTATTGTGATTTAGCACAGTTCCATCTTCAAAAGTCCATCACTTAAATTCAATGCACGCTCACACACACAAACACACACACACACAAAAAGTGATATTCTCATATTAGAATTCTGTGAACCGATGGCAATTATCCTCACAAGCCTAAACGTTCTCCCAGTAGAATACAGAGTAAATCTTCAAGTCTCGCCGGCTTAGAACCCCAATCCTTCAGGACTGTAGCGTCTCTGGTGGTATCTCCTGCACTGAGTTGACTAATGATGCTTTGTTCGTGGGTGATAGTGAGAGGTAGGTGACAGGCCAGCACAGAGCCCGCATGGTACACAGCCCTGGGGTGCATGGGAGAGCAGATCTAAGGCCTACAGCCGGAGAGCAGCACGTCGATTACCCCTCTGTCGACCAGTGTGGAGGGAACACACACACACACACACACATGCAACCGTACCCACACGCATGCACCTGCCTGCCCCCCCCCCCCAAAACACACATACACGCACACACACACACACACACCCACACACAAAGTTCACAAGAAATTGAATTTCATTCGCACTGAGTCACAAGTTGACATGTTTGAACAGCTTCAATTTGAACGAGCCACAAGCTAAATATAACTTGCAGAGGCAGGGGAAGATGCACACCAAAACACTCTCTCAGACTCACTTTCATAAACACACACAGACACACACACACACACATTCTCGAACTCACCATCATAAACACACACACACACACACACACACACACACACACATTCTCGAACTCACCATCATAAACACACACACACACACACACACACACACACACGAAGTTCACAAGAAGTTGAATTTCTTTCGCACCGAGTCACACGTTGACATATCTAAACAGCATCTATGTGAACGAGCCACAAGCTAAATATAACATGCAGAGGCAGGGGAAGATGCACACAAACACAAACACACGCCTGTGTGTGCTACACAGCAGCGCTCAGAGCCATCTATGAGTCTTCAAGTTGTACACACACACACACACACACACACACACACACACACACACACACACACACACACACACACACACACACACACACACACACACACACACACACACACACACACACACACACACAACCATCTGAAGAAAGAAAAGCTTTAGGCTGTGCCTGAGTTATTTATTTGTATGACATATTCAATATTTCTCTCTTATTTGTGGAATCATCTGTGGGTCCACCTCAGTGATGTGGACACGTATGAAACACACAAGACGTGTCTAAGTGCAAGGGATGGTATATTTTCAAAGCTAATCTAAACAGAATGACAACATGACCCTCCGTCTCCCAGCAGCTGCTTCCCCCCCCCCCCCCTCCCTCCTCCCCTTCACTGACCTCCCCGGATGTCCTCTCTGAGACTGCAATGCATAATCATGCAGTTGATCTCTCTCTCAACGCACAAACAGGAGGAACGGACGCGGTTTTATTCTGTTAGGGGTGCGTTGTCATTGTCTGTCTGCATTGGATGACTTCAAGGGTCCTCACCTGTTTGAAACCTTAAACGCCCTGACGGTGACCTAGCCACTTACCACCACCCACCCACCCACCCACTCAGCAGTCCCCCTCTTCCTATGACGCCCTTTGTTTCACCCTCTGGCAGATGCATTGACTTTAACGGTCCGCTAATGTCCCCCATAAAGCCGTCGGACGTTAGGGACCTGTGTGTGTGTGTGTGCGTGCGTGCGTGCCGGTTTTTTGTGTGTCCACGAGTGCCTCCGTGTACACGAGTGCCTCTGTGTACACGAGTGTGTGTGTGTGTGTGTGTGTGTGTGTGTGTGTGTGTGTGTGTGTGTGTGTGTGTGTGTGTGTGTGTGTAAACAAGTGCATGTGTGTGTGTGGGACATTACAATGTGTAGGGCAGACAGGGTAAGTGGCCAGGCGGCAGCTCCTGCCAATAGGACAGGGATGAATGAGCCCAGAGAAGTAACAGCTCCTCAGCAATACGTTGAGGGCGGGTTTGTTCTTTCTGCAATTCATTCTCCCCAATAGTCGCAGTCTAATCCATTTATTGCGTCGGTAATGCCCAACGGTTGTGGGATTAGATGAATGACCGGGATATAAATAAATTAGATCTAGAAATGGGCAAAGCCCCAGTTCTCGGGTAAAATTATATTTCAGCCTGGCAGGTGATCAAGGCTAACCGAAATTGACACTGATCATAAGGATGTCTACATTGGTCATGACCAGCTTAATTGACCCTGTTGAGGAAACTAATGAATGGATCGTTCCTTTACCCACGAGCGCATTAGAGACCTTAATAGCCAAGCCTAGGTCATTTTTATTGCTTCAATTATGACACAAATAGGCAAGGAAAGCCACCATTAGACCTAATGAATACAAAATATTATCATTGCAAAGAAAAAACATTTTATTCATTTGTTTTTTAATATTTGTATCCTTGATTTATCTATCAGTACTTCAACACTTTATGTCTATTGTTGAGGCAATCTAAGGATTATATTCAGTACTTGCTTCAAAAAGAGTCAAGTTGGACAGTGATAAATAATTTAAATACTTTCCTTTTTAGTTTTCTGTGTACATTTTGTGTGTGTGTGTGTGTGTGTGTGTGTGTGTGTGTGTGTGTGTGTGTGTGTGTGTGTGTGTGTGTGTGTGTGTGTGTGTGTGTGTGTGTGTGTGTGTGTGTGTGTGTGTAGCGTTTGATCTACCGACAACAGAAGGACTTCAAATCAATTGAAAAACATAGATTCTAAGTCACCCTCACAAAAAAAAACACAGCACCCTTTTACTTTTTCTTATTTGTAGCGTTTCTTATGGAGTGTTGTGTTCACATCTGCCACCTCATTAACCGTGTCTCCCGCGGTGCGGGTTTTATTCGCTCCCTTAGGACTACGAATTTATCTTGTACCTATACTGCCTGTGACGTAGCCGACTGTTAGCCGCAGTTAGCATCTAGTGTGGCGGCTAGAGAAGAGTTAACAGTTTGATCCTTTGTGCTTAAGCAGCATCATGCTTCTGCAGTTAACCATCACAAACAGCCCTGTGTTCGCAAAGACGGAGTGGGGGGTTAGCGGCTAGCTAACTTGTTTAGGCCCCGCCCCTTAGATGACTGTCACAAGATTAGAGGGAGGGGGGAGAGGAGCTTTGGTGAAATTCAATGAGGTGTTTTTACAAGACAAGTTGTCCTGGTTTATATTTTGATTGCTCATGCTACTTAAAAAAAGCAATGATTCAGCTCAGTGCTGTGACAGTCCCATCCAATTTCTTTGTTGGTCTGCATCTGTTCACCTTATTTGTTCTCTGAAATAATTCTACTCCTGGTATCCTTTAGCCTACTAAGCATGCTAAGGAGCTTCAATATGTATAGATCTGCAGTTCATTGAATGAACTGAAGTTTGTGTGTGTCTTATCTTTGTTTACGAGAAATGATTGGGATATGTTTATTAAATCATTAATGGCCTGATAGGAAGTAGCTTCAACAGACACATTTCCGAAGTTCACAAGTTAACAGTCGAGAAGGAGGAAGAAGAAGAAGAAGAAGAAGAAGAAGAAGAAGAAGAAGAAGAAGAAGAAGAAGAAGAAGGTTTCATTAGCCAGAAGCTAAGGGACCCACCATACGATGAGTCCGGTGATGACAGCCACCCAGGTGAGGCAGCAGGTGCTGGGCCTCTGGACCTGCTTGTCTTCCCCCTGGCGGCAGCAGCACATGCAGCTGAGGTAGACGGTGAGGACCAGCAGGCTGAGGCACAGCCCCGCTGCGCCCACGCACGCCAGCAGGATCAACGCCTAGTAGAGGAACAAACACGGGGAGAGTGTGAGAGGGAAACTTTCCTGGGGTAGACCCATGTTTTAGAAAGGGAATTTCTTTTTCTCCCCCAGTGTTTCGAATGGACCATTCTGATTGGCTAACGAGAGGGATTAGCTGCTTAGTGCAGGAGAAGAAAGGATATGCAAAGATTAACTTTTACAGTGTAAACGTGGGGTTCACACAACTCTGATCATGATCGTGGCACTATGAAGTTATCCAAAAACGTTGGTGTTTGGGGCTTGATTATGAGGAGGATGTCTTACTAGGGCTTTTTTTAAAGGGGTTTTAAATTCAAAGTTCTCAGTTACCAAGTGAATTTTTGGAGAGAAATGCTGAATAAATACATCATGTTTCAAAAATAATCGTTTGAATAATCGTGCTTCCAAGAATGACCAAAATAATCATGATAATGATTTTTCCCATAATCTAGCAGCCTCCACGTCCTACACTTCTGCAGAGTCAAAGGGTTAAGAGTTGGGTTGGCTCCTCCATCAGGAGTAGCAGCAGCAGCGCCGACCGTTGGGTGGGACTGGGTTAAAAGGGAGGCAGGAACGGGCAGGGGCTGGGAGGAGAGCTGTCATGTGACGAAGGCGCTGCTGTGAATGCGGTCTCGTGACCGGGTGAGGATGAAGAGGAATGGAGTGGCAAGAAAGACGGAATGTACAGTTTGAAGAGAGTCTTGCAAGGGCTATTTCTGTGGCAAAACATTGTATTATTTATGAGCTTATAAGTGTTTGGAAAGGAAATTATTTTCCTTCAACCAGGGGGGATCAGGCAATGTATTTTTACCTTGAAATGCCTGTTGTTATTGTTTTTTAGCTGCAAAACACAAATTCCACAGCTTATTATACGGATTTGGACAGCAAAACAATATGCTAACATGCTTTTACACACCCTTAACAAAGTCTGTAGTTATTTTAAGAGCTGTGTATTTGTAGGGCCCTTTTGTCAAAGAGTTGAACACAAGTTGGTCAACTTGATATTCACACTATGAACACAGGAAAGACGAAAGAAAAAGATGATGTACTCTATGTATCCGATGTATATGCACAATATAAACAAGGATCCCGGACTGTGTGGTGGAAATTCCTTTATCAGATATTGTGTCTAAGACAGATGAGATTTCCTGATGCAAAAAGCACACAATACTTGATAATTATGGTCATAGATATTTGTAAAAATAGTACAAACAACGATACATCACAACATGCATCAGCAAACAATAGAATAGGCATACAATACAATAATCTGAGGCCACAGATGGGAATTCACCCTGCGTCTCTCTAAAGGTTCGCAAGGAGACGTCCACTGCATGGCTTAAGTCAGGAGTTCTTATACATTTCTGGTAAACGATTGATCGAAGCTCCTCAGGATGTCCTAAAGGGGGTCGCGGCTGTGCCTTATCACGTTGAACCCTTTGCTTCTCGACGCTCCCCAGGGGGTCAAGAAAACAGGCCCAAACCAACAAAAGGCAGCTAGAGAAACGGAATATGAAAACATTTTAGACCCTGAAGAAGAGCAGGGTGGCAAGACCATACATGGAATAGTTAACAAAGACTGAGTTCATAAAGAAAAACGTAACAACATGTGGATTTTCCATCACAACTGGAGGGCTCTGAGAGGGGGTTCTCCCCAGGAGAGACCACAGCAAGCCTGCGTCCACACCTGGACGTTCTGTCGCTCTACAGCCCGACGCCTCGCTCCTCGGACAACACCGCCTGCCTTCCCCCCCGTTGTATCCCATTTTACACTCCATTATTTCATGATTAGCCGTGCGGTGGAGTACATTCCCCGCTAACTACCCTGGCAGGCCGCGACAGAGCAGCCGATAGTACAAGGAAGAGCAAAAGGGGAGGAGACTAAAGAGACAAATAGAAAAACAATTACGAGTCATTTTCAACCCATTAAGCGGATGTTAATAGGTCTTTTTATCGCCCCCCTCACAGGGGATCACCTCAGCCAGGACGGATATTTGTTGCGGGCGATTCAGCTAGGGAAGGAGGTTATGTTAGCTCCACGGTCACACCGTCCCTGTTAAGCAGGATGCACCTCCACAGAAGATGGTGCAGCAGAGGACGATAGGCTACTGATACACACATAGGAGGCCAGGCTAGCTGGCACAGAGACCGGAGGTTTTACAGGGCTGAGCAGCTCCCTGCTCATCCCTAACCCGGACTTCTGCTGGGACGCAGCGGCTGGGATGAGATGAGGAGGTCAGATCTCCCCGTATTAATCCCTGTGGGGAAAACCTATAGCCACGACGGGCGGGTGGGAGAGTGTGAGGCAAACACACGCACACAGACACACTCAGACAACCACACACTCAGACACACAAGCAAGCGCACACACTCTCAAACACACACACACACACACCAGACACACACACACACACAATCGCACACTCTCAAACACACGCACACACACACACACACACATTACACAACAACGCTGTCTATCGACAATGACCTACCATAAATGGTAGGTCATTGTCGATAGTGCAAAATATCTGTGACTATAAGCTTTTGTTTTGACTGACAGTCAGACAGACAGGCAGAAAGACCCGGAGGACAGGCCCCAAACAACAACTTTGTCATTTTATCCAAGTCTGTTGAAATAAAATCAGTTTACGTTAGTTTTTGGGCACATGAATTGTTATTGTTTCTTTGATATGGTTGCAAATTTCATGCAAGATGACTCGTTGTATGGATATGCTCAAAGTATTCTTAAGAATGCATAATAAGAGTAAATCAGCAAGCCTACTCCCTCATTCTCTGGTTCAATAGTGATCAACAATTGCCTGATGAACTGAGATTTCTTTCTGAGGATAGGCCTAAACACAAAAAGGTGAAGTTTACGTCATAGATAAACTACTCAAAGTAGTCGAGCTGAATATAAACATATTGTCACTGTAAATGATTGTGACATGTTGTTGAAAGGTCTACTTCAGACCTGACCCAAAAATGTATTGCGCTCATTACGACATCTAAAGGAATAGGCCCACTTCTGATAGAGTTAAAGAAAAGCCTTCAGGAGGAGACCATCAGTCATGGGTCGTCATGTGAGCGCTACCACGTGTGCGATTCACGCGTAAACATTCACCGGGTACAAATTATACGACTTAATAAAAATACATTTAAATGACATTTTCCAAAACTTTGTCAACATGAATAAACATTGATACTCCTCTTTTAGAAAATCCTCCAATCCCAAGTGAGGTAGCCTTCACTTTGAATTTATATAGGCCTATAACCAGTTACTACCAACCTGCTGGTAGCTGGCATCCTCCGGTCGAAAAGTGTTGTCAGTCAACTGGAAAGTGAAGTTGAAGTGCGGAAAATTGTGCAGCCAAAACGTCCACCACGGAGGTATATACTCAAGCCTTGCGGTTGCCATTCCTGCTCTTGGATGTCAACGAAGCGGACAGAACTAAACTCCCCAAGTAATCCCAGGGCAAAAAAAACAAAAAAAACAACACAAAGTGTGACTCTTCCAGTAGCTGAAGCCTTCAAAGAACATTCCGTAGGATATCCTTTGGCACGGTGAACCCAAAACACATGCACATATTTCGCCGTTTGAGCTCCATAATTTGGTGCGTAAAACGTGAATCAATGTCTTCAATTTGTCCTTGCCATGTAGGCTCCAAATGGATGAGAGCAGGACAGCATCCAACACGGAGCCTACTGCAGAACTACACAGCAGCTATAATGGTGATGGCCAAGCTCCTCAAGCCGAGACATGAGATCGAATGACGTTATCAACTTTCTGCCTGGTTGACTGAAGCTCGGGAACCAGCCTATACAATTAGTGGCCCATTGCATCACCACGAAGGAACCACAGGTAACCAAGACCCGTTTTAGAGGGTAAGAAAAGTAGGGCAATGTATTTGAAGTTCCACTTTTTCATAACGAGGAATACCAATGACCTTATTTTGAATGAATGCACGATCACGAAGCTTGCAAGACTACTTCTTGTTTCTTCTTTTTTTTTAAGTTATGTTGCTTATGTCTGACCCCTTGTGGACAACTGCGCGCATCAGCTATGCGCACGTCAAATGAATTATGACGGTATAAAGCTATAGACGGTGAGGCGACTATTATTATCAGATTAAAACATATAAAGGATGGGAGTTTTTTTGTAGCTGTTACAGAAATGGCTGCGTTCTCATGGTGACATCCATGAGATGTGTTGGACAGCAATGCATAACCGTAACCTTCGGACAGGCCGCTGTAACGTTGCAGGCAGCTGAAACACATCAGCATTGCAATATAAAGTGTTGAAGTAATTTAAGTTGAAATATTAGCATAATATGTTGCATCAAATAGATATTCAAAATAAAACAACTTTGTATCTGGGTAAAAATGAAACTAGGTATTGCGATTCAAAAGAGTAAAGTGATTTGATTTATGGAGGCCTTGACGTTTTCTTTGCTCCAGCCTGCTCATGTTATCGGTTCTGGATTAATGCTTAACCCCTCATGACCCGAAGCAGCATGCATAGCCATATATTTCGAATGCGGTTCAGCGCTGTTGTAGGCCTATATGAATGAAAGAAATTGATCTGGGCGCGTTAATGCATTTGATTTATTCTGAGCTGTGATGATAAAATATACGGTGAAAAGCTGAAATGCATTGAATTTGAAATGCACATCTGTAATTGCTTGTCGGCTTCTATTTCACAGACTGACTTGTGATGTTGCTTTGAGATAAACATTTTGAAATAATGTTTGATGAAATTCGGATGGCCCACATCACGTTGCACATTGACCTGCCCTATTTCTTTAAACAGAATTTTTGATTTGCTTTAAATCACTCTTGGAATGGCAGCACCACCACAAGTGAAGACCAATATTTGCTGGATAGAATAATCCTATAAAACCCACACTTACTCCTCGCTTTCTTCTTTACTTTAATTTCCATCCAATGATTGCATCCCCCAGTGCTTGTCAGCTCTCGGTTCTTCATTTATTTTATTTAAGACAGACAGATAAAACACACACAAAAAAAACGAAAAACAAATGTCTATTTCCCTCTGTGACCGCACAGAGCATGAGGCATCGATGTAAACAGCTTAATCAACCCTTCCTCACCCGGCACCTGGCCTATAGCTCCACAATCGGAGTCATAAAGAACAACAAAAGCACTCAACCACAACACAAGGCAATACGTGCGAACACCCCCAGTCCCATAATGCATTAATTTAAAATAAAAGCTACATAGGAGAACACAACGTCACTTATGTTCTCGCCCAATAATGGCGCGCTGACGCATCCATTAACGTCACTCGACCGGCGGGTCCCCTTTAATCTGACAGCTCGTGGTGAGCAACACGGCGGACGTGAGAACACTATGTAGTGACGTCACAGCACTCGTCTCGGTCTATCCAGTGTGTATTGATTTGTGTAAGACAGGGCGCATCCCTCTAATCACTGTCAAGTCCATGTCGTCAGCTACAAACAACCACAATGCCGCCTCCTTACGTCATCACCTTGTGCACGCATATCAAACTTGAACCAATAGGTGGCAGCCCAGTGCTGTTTTGTTTGGCATGAGAATACTACCCCAAACCCCACCCACCCCACCCACACACCCACCCACACACACCCAAACCCACCCAAACACACACACACACACACACACATTTCATGACTGGGTTACTGTATTATTATCATACCCCGTCCTGAAGGATAAAAAAAGAGCCCCATCCCTTAACCCATGGTCTCCGGGGCCGTGATGTGAATGATATTGCGTTAAAAGTGAGATTTAATCTTAATGAACGGTGGCGGGCGGATGTATCTCCCCCTTCTCTCTGGGGCCCGCTTCACAGCAGTCTCAGGAGTCTGATGATTAGCTACTGATGCTGCCAAAACAAAATATCAAAGAGCGCTTTGAAGTCGAGTAACCTTGACGGCGCACCGAAACTAAATCTTAGCATCGGAAGAATGAAGAGAAAATGCGTGTGACATGTCTGAAGGTCATCTGTGTGTCCCCACCGCCGTCTCGCTTGTGTATATATTATTTTATCCTCGATACATCGAAGCTATTGAATTTCAAATCTCAGTCTCAACACTAGAAGCTTGAGCAGCCCAATTTCAGCGCGAGCCGTCCGATTTAGCCCGTACCTGGCAGCAGGGAGGTCCCCCCCCCCCCGGCAAAGCCGCCATCTTCTTTTCTTACCATATTAAATCCCTCACTTTTAAATCCCTTACGTTTAAGGGAATAGAACACGGATAAGGAATAAGAAATGCCTCTACGCTCGTCTGGTCGCTGTGAGCAATGGCCTCGGTTTAGAACCTTGTTTTCCCCGCTCAAAGTCTTTTAGTCTCCGTGCCTCGGATGCCCGAGGTTAATCCATCTTGTTCGTCGTGTGCTCAAGTGTCCGAGACTTCCCCTGCCAGATCACTTGTCCCCATAACAATCACAGGGATGATTGCTTCATTTAAAAAGTGTTTTGAAGAGCATTTTGCAACATCTCACCATTTATTTTTCCACCGGAATTCCTCGGACCGAGCCACGGCACATTGTGCACCGGGCTGTGAATAGACGTCGTATTGGACGTTTCCTCCTTCACGGTTATTGCTTTTCGGATTTGTAACTCAAATTTCCCTGCTCTATTTTGAGAGATTTATACATATGAATGACGAGCCAATGCCTCAGAGCTCAGTGTGCCTGTATTATCCAATCATAGCGGTATTCTCACTGGCTCCTGAGATTGCATTATAATATAATATTAATGTGGCAATCCCTGAGATATTGCCACTTCAAAACACACCGGACCTGTTATCGTATAACTGTGCCAAATGAACCCCACTTTCCCCGGTAATATTTCATTAAACATCCAATGAAGGATTGCTGTGGTAAATAAATATAAAGTTCCTTGTTGAATATGTTATATTGATTATTAGGGAAAGGTAATACGGTACATAGCGGCACACTGTTGAATGAAATGTAATGAAAAGATGCACGGCCAAAGGTTTGAGATGGAGGTAGAATATTTGTACCGTGGGTCATGCTACTCCATGCTACTTTACAGTGAGGTGAGAAACAGAAGCTGCCGAAAACCCTTGGGTTTACCTTTGGTTTGTTCAATGGAAACTCACCATAGCCTTTGTATAATAAGAGGATCATTTCTGAGGGCAGAACAAAAAAGAAGAAGAAAATAATCTGACAGTCACACTTTGTTCAACATTGTATTCCCCTGCAGTTACAAACAAAATAATAAACCCTTCCTAGCCATGACTTATCCAATTACAGCGTTGTGAGGGACTCACAGATGATACAGCCTGAATCTATCTTTCAACCTTTGGTGCAAATCCAATCATTCCAAACGGTCAGCGATGGTAATAATTACTGTGTTGTCGTGTATCGATCAAATGTGTCCACAAAAGGGAACCAAACAATGAATATGGAGTGCAGGAGAGAAAGGTTCCCTATGGATGAAGTCATTCTGGGTCTATTCATCTGGCGATGGGAAGAGGTAAAGCAGTGTTTTAAAGGAAGGCCTTTAAGTTTTTATTGGGTGATATAGAAACAATTGTCCCAATCAAAGCCCCAATACTAGGCTTTTCTTACTTTAATTTGGGGTTAGAAAAGGGTTGTATGTGAAGGTGCACGGTAAAATCCCAAAATAACAAATGGTGTTTCATTTTCTATTGACCTATTTAGTTGACACACAGATGTCTTATGTGGATGGGCCACCACAAATTCACATGGCCAGTGTTGATAACAGCAATAGACCATTGACAGTTTGTGGCTCATACAAAAATGGATTTTTGTTTTACCTAACGAAAGGTGTTCCAAGTTAACCCTTCGAGTCGAGGCGTGCTTGAGGGAAGTCAGGCGGAGAATCGTCGTGACAAAGGCCTGCGTCAGGATCATGTGTCGCCACTGGAGGAGGAAATGAGGCAGGCTAGAAGGAAGGCAGCAGAGGCCTATCAAGGATAATTATCTTGTGTCAGTGACACCACTGATCCCACTGTCATTTTAGAGGGAAAAGAGGAGACGTACGCAAAGAGCGAGCAAAATAACACACCCGGTGAGTTGTTAACTCTGACAGCCACTTTGAGATGAGCAGGAGTGTTCCATAAGTACACTTGAATACAAAAAAAGAAAGGGGAAACAAATATGGCTCTTTCATATAGACATAGAGCTAATAATTTACAGATAGCTGGCAGCCATTGCACAAAAGAATGATAATACATTAAGGAAAAAAGAGGCTGCTTTCTACTGAATACAGAGACAGCCTTCAATTCATTCTCGTGTTAAGTAGCTTGTCGCAGGGAAAGATAAGGACACACTTAAGCACGTATGACACAATTAAACTACTGGACGCTTTCTCCCCAGAAAGAGAGTAGTAATGGGCAGCTATTCATTGAAATAAGAAGCATGGTTTGTGTGTGGGCTGGTGTGTGGGCTGGTGTGTGGGTGTGGGTGTGTGTGTGTGTGTGTGTGTGTGTGTGTGTGTGTGTGTGTGTGTGTGTGTGTGTGTGTGTGTGTGTGTGTGTGTGTGTGTGTGTGCTTGCATTATTGTCTATGTGTGTGTGTGTGTGTGTGTGTGTGGATGGGTGTGTTCGTGTATGTGTGTGGATGGGTGTGTGTGTGTGTGTGTGTGTGTGTGTGTGTGTGTGTGTGTGTGTGTGTGTGTGTGTGTGTGTGTGTGTGTGTGTGTGTGTGTGTGTGTGTGTGTGTGTGTGTGTGTGTGTGTGTGTGGTTGTGTGTGTGTGGTTGTGTGTGGGTGGGGTTTTGCATTAGCCTCATACGTACCCACACAAAACGGCTGTTATCCCGTACGACCATTACTGAATAGTAACTAGATTTGTCCTCCGTGTTTAAAATGCACTGGATTGTGTTTGTGTATGTCATTTGAATAGTGAGGAAAGGAAAATCAATGGAGTGGAAAGACGGTTGGTAATTAGACAGATAGGTTTCCTGCTGGAATACAGTTCATTCCTCTTCCAGAGGAGGGAGGGGGAATATGAATGCAGTCGCCACAGCCAAGCAAAGGACACACGCTGAAAGTGCCTCACTTTGATAATATGCTGATGAGGTCCGCCCACAATACCACATCAATACTTCCTTAAAGAGTTAAGAGCAGTTTCCTCAAGTGCAAAGGGGTCGAGAAACCAGGGATAAATACAGAGGGCGCGATGCCGGGGAGCATATTTAATATTGTTTGGGCTTGGTTTTTGGGGGCTTTTTTGCATATTTGGCAGAGGGGAAGACACTGATGAGGATGCAGGGCCTGGTCGCGGTGCTTCAATGACACTGGCTGCTTTTGTGTCTGCAGGCGCAATTTAGATTGAGCGGAGAGAGGGGCCTGCAATCAGGCAGAGGTAGCAATCAGTCTCTTCTGAGTACACGCACGTGTGTGTGTGTGTGTGTGTGTGTGTGTGTGTGTGTGTGTGTGTGTGTGTGTGTGTGTGTGTGTGTGTGTGTGTGTGTGTGTGTGTGTGTGTGTGTGTGTGTGTGTGTGTGTGTGTGGGTAGGGTGGAGGCATGCTGGTGTGCGGAGGGAGAGAGGGTTGAGAGGAAGAGAAAGTGGTAGAGAGGGTAACAGGAGGGAGGTAGCGAGAGAGGGAGAGAGAGTGAGAGGGAGAGACAGAGGCAGAGACAGAGGACTGGCCCGTAGCCATGTGGCTGGGATATGCAGCCTGTGGCATGGTCGAGGAGCTACTAATGGTATAAACTGCTGAGGCTCAGACACTGTCCACACTCCTTTCATTTCATCGCAACCTTTGCCATCCCAATTTCAGAAAGTCAATAGAATTGTATCTTCGGACAAACAGTAACACATGTGCAAGTGATTACTGTAGGGTTCATGCCGCATCCACCTGCTGCCATGCATTATGGCGAGGACCTACGCTGAGCCTAGGCATTTGCCCGCAGGACGCTATAGGAGGGCTGAATCACGATGTTTCATGAGCAGTTTATTAAGGCGTGAGGACAGCGGAGGCAGCTGAATCTTCATTAGTTTTAGACAATTTGACTGTTTTTTGGCGGGCACTATTGGTGCAGAACGTGTTTTCATCGAGTGCCTCGGCCATCGGAACCAGGGAGGCAAGATAAACGAGCAGACATCAAAGAGTTGGTTTTCACCTCGAACACCCAATCATTCTTCCTGACTAATCCTGGGGTGGGTGCCATCATGTATATGGGAGATGCCAGAGCATTTCCCTGCTATTCTGCCTTCTTGACCATAAAGGGAGAGGGAAAGAGAAAGCAGGAGGGACTCATGTAAAGAGGGGGATTGAGGGATAAAGAGAGTGCGAGAGAAAGAGAGTGTGAGAGACAGAGCGGGAGAGAATGATATAACGGGGGGATTTAGGGAGAAAGAGAGTGTGAGAGAAAGAGAGTGTGAGAGAGACTAGAGCAGGAGATACTGATATAAAGGGGTGGATTCAGGGAGAAAGAGAGTGTTAGAGAACGAGAGTGTGAGAGAGGGAGCAGGAGAGACTAATACAAAGTAAGGATCGAGGGAGGAAGAGAGTGTGAGAGTCTGAGATTGTGAGAGAGATAGAGAGGCAGGGAGAGGGAGGGATGCGAGAGAAAGAGAGTGTGAGAGACAGAGCGGGAGAGAATGATATAACGGGGGGATTTAGGGAGAAAGAGAGTGTGAGAGAAAGAGAGTGTGAGAGAGACTAGAGCAGGAGATACTGATATAAAGGGGTGGATTCAGGGAGAAAGAGAGTGTTAGAGAACGAGAGTGTGAGAGAGGGAGCAGGAGAGACTAATACAAAGTAAGGATCGAGGGAGGAAGAGAGTGTGAGAGTCTGAGATTGTGAGAGAGATAGAGAGGCAGGGAGAGGGAGGGATGCAGAGAGAGAGAGAGAGAGAGAGAGAGAGAGAGAGAGAGAGAGAGAGAGAGAGAGAGAGAGAGAGAGAGAGAGAGAGAGAGAGAGAGAGAGAGAGAGAGAGAGAGAGAGAGAGAGAGAGAGAGAGAGAGAGAGAGAGAGAGAGAGAGAGAGAGTGTGGCCACGGATCCTGTGTGACCACGGCTCGCACTGCTACACCCGTGCTCGGAGATAAATCAGTGAAAGTATCCTCCCATCTCATAGCAGTGATCCTCCGTGAAGAGAGGGGAGCCTGTGATTGGTTTCTATCTCCACAAAACTCCAAATCAATTTTACATCGACAGGAGCCAATGGATTGCTTCAGTGGAAACAGTAAAAAGACCAAATGAGTGAATCTGATTTTTTTAATGAGCTTCTTTGATGGGAGTGAGATTAATGTGATGGTTGTTCTCGACCAGGGCCTTGAGGGGTGGAGGAGGGGATTGGATGTACAGGCCCAGTGGAGGCCCCTATGTGGGGAGACTGGGAGGGCCCCCGATACGAGGCTAATGGGAACGGCCCCTATATGAGGGGGACTGGATGCACAGGCCAGCTACAGTCTCCTGCGAGGGCCCCTATACAAGGGGTTACTAGATGGACATAAGGTACAGGCTACTGCAAGGGCCCCTATGTGTGACTCCTGGGGGGGCCCTTATATGAGGTTTGGACTAGATGGACATGATGGCTACTGGCCGGGCCCCGATATGAGCCTCCTTGGAGGACCGGTATATATTAGTTTTGGGCTTGATGTACACGCCAGGTGGAGTCTCCTGGAAGAGCCACTGTATCAGGCTCCTGGGAGTTCCCCTATAAGAGGTGGAACGGCTGCTGAGAACACTTGATACGACAGGCTGGCTGCGGCCGTCTCCTGGCTGTACGGGAGCAGAGAGGGGGGGGGGGGGTGGCGCCCGAGCTCCAGTCTTCCATTAATGCATGGAACTGTCTGGCAGATAAGCTGTGTTGTCGTGAGTAAGCAGAGCTTTCCCTGTGCCCTCCCCCTGCCTCTTCACGACTGCATTGAGAGCAGATGGACTTGAAAGCACAGATAGGTATTGCATGTCTGGCACTGCTTTCCGGGGGGGGGAGGGAGAATACAATATGCATGCAGCAGCAGGGAATCAAGGAACAGATTTTAACTTTGTCGTCGAGGCGGTCCCCCACAGCAGCACTCCGCGTTTCTATCAGCGCACGCCAGCCCCCGTAACTTCTTATTTACTGAGAACAGCTTCCGCGGCTTCTTGGAAATGAGACGCTGGTTCACGTGGCGGTGAGAGGGAGTTAATGTGCAGATAAGCCACTAAATGGCAGAGGCTGTGAAATACAATGATCATGGAATGGGCTCCGATTCAGACCAAATGAGAGCCCATTCCTGTCCCCGGTCTCTTATTGAGAGAGATGTACACTTTTCACAAGTTCTGACAAAAGTGACAATTCAAACATAAATTTGGACCAAACAGGTTGTCTGGGGCTTGGCTGAGGCCGTGAGGGTAGGCTCATGAATGTACGAATGAGATGGGAACCGTGTGTGTGTGTTTGTGTGTGTGTGTGTGTGTGTGTGTGTGTGTGTGTGTGTGTGTGTGTGTGTGTGTGTGTGTGTGTGTGTGTGTGTGTGTGTGTGTGTGTGTGTGTGTGTGTGTGTGTGTGCGCGTGTGTGTGTACGCGTGCCCAGGCCTGCCTTCCTGAGTGCGTGTGCGTCTGCGTGTGTGCATGCCTGTCTACCTCCCTGCGTGCGTGCGCGTGCGTGCGCGTGCGTGCGCGTGCGTGCGCGTGCGTGCGCGTGCGCACGTGTGTTTTTTATTTTCTTCTAATGACCATCTGTGTGATGTTGAGCTCTACGGTGGAAAAAAATAATAAAGCAGATGCAGTGGCCTTCTCATCAGACCAGGAGCGGGCTCCACAAGGTCTGGCTTCTGCCCACATGAAAGGTATGGCTCGGGGAGTCGGGGTGTTGGTGGGCAGGGCCGGGGGTTCCTTTGAGGAGGAAGAGAGGGGGGGACCCCTGGGGAATTCCAGGTAGAGGCAGGTTGAATTCTCTTTTCGAGACATGGGACATGGGTGCCTCCCTTCGCCTCGCTGTTCGCCTTTCTAGCTCGGCTCTTGAAAGGGTTGATTCTCCCCAGGCCCCTGAGAAACTCTGCACCGCCAGCTTTCATCCTCTCCACTATCAGCACCGGAATCGCAAGCATTGAGCTGTGCACAAAAACATCATAACCCCCCCCCCAGATGTGTGTATTTATCTGTCTGGCTGACACAGCGATGCCCCGCAACCCCTGCACTGACGGCCAGGGCAACCCGTTCCCGATAAGGTTTTTTCACCCAAACAACAGCGGATTGTGTCGGACCCCCGTCGGCCAATGACCTGTGGTTGGTGTGTTCCGCGTCTCTCAATGAGTACCTGACCTCTTCCCGGAGTAACCCCCCCCTTCCCTCTTCTAAAAACAGTCTCTCAGATCGTCAGGGTCAATTAAAAAATTCTCAGCCAGTGAACAAAACGAGAAAGGATCTGACCGCTGAACCTCGATGTGATGCCACCCATCCATCACGGATTCATCAACAGCCGTTCCATCTATTTTTTTCTCTTTTATATATAAGATTACCATCCATCAACGTAATGGATGTGAGATTGGCGACGGATTGATCCGAGCCGAGTTAATTCCAGACTTCCTCGCTCAGAGTCCTCCTCAGAACTGCACCCCCTGCATTTGATGTATGGCTGACGGAATCAATTGCACCCCATGGTCAACCCTGTTATTCCCGCCATCTGTCATCCCTTAACACACAGCGGCCTGGTGTTTGCGGGGGCTCCACCCCCTCCCCCTGGGTCGGGGCCAGCGTATACCCATAGGTAAATATTACAGATTGCTACAAAGTCGAGGGGAAGCGAGATCATTTCATTTGTCGGTCACGACGGGGGAATCCATCTGTGTTTATCCGACAGGAATGTCATGTCTCAGACCCCCGGACGGCAGGGAAGACGAAAGAGGAGCGCTTTTCCCCCCCGCCCAGAAGGATCCAAGGAAGCCCAATGCCTCTGGGTCTTCCCCCCCCCCCCCCCCCCCCTGCTGAGGCAGAGGCGCGTTGGGGTCTGGCCGCCACCGTCGGAGGCGGCGTCCTGAAGCACCTCTGCTTGTTTTGATTAATGGACCTTTCTGTGCCCCTGAGTGAGCAATTATCAAACAGTTGGCACAGTCGTTCATCACTGTTAGCGCTGAGCCGTAGAGTCCTTCCCCACAGTCAGACATCATACCTGCTGGGAGGCTGGGGAGGGGGGGGGGGGGGGTCTTTCATCCACTCCTCCGCCACCCTCTCCCTCTCCCTCTCTCCCTCTCCATCAAGCGTGAGGGTTGACCATCGTCGTGACTACTGTTCGGTGAGAGGGGTTGAGCGAGGAGATCACGGCTCTCCAGGGCAATTACAGAGCGCTTGTCATGTGTTTCTTTTTTTCTTGGTTTATTCGGTGTCCTGTCGAGTGGCCGTCTGTCGATGGATCAGGGTAGTTCCAGCCTGCAAGCCACCAGGAAGGAGGAACACATAAACAAGCGCTCCCCGGGTTCTGATGTGTCCACCGCGATGTGGATCTATTAGCGTGCGATCCGTACCCACAGAACATGCTGCGTGTCTTTTCTGGGCCGATTGCGAGTCGATTGCCTATCATTTCAGCCCTTGCAATGCGACATTTCAGCTTTTTTTGTTATCGATTCGTGTGTTTTTTTACTAAGTACTATGAAGGCACAAATTGATTTTCCTTTATCTAATCCTTGGAATTTCAAGCAGAATCACAAAGCTACGGGGGAGCGATTGCGATGAATATAATTAAGTTCATCACCAGACGCAGTAAGAAGATTTGTCCACTGGCTCACCAGGATCCATAAAACATACTTGTCAATAGGAACATCATTGGAGCGTGCGCCCAGAACCACAGTGCCTGTCACTCTTGATCAATAAGCAATTTGCACGAGAAACACATTATGGTCAAGCTTGTTTTAAAAGGAAGCGAAAAATAAGGGAAGTCGATGCTTGCGTGCAGTTCAACTCGCTCCCATCATGTGAGCAGCTTTGTCATGTCTGGCCTTCAATACAAATACCAACCCCTTACCACACACACACACACGCACACACTTTAGACACACACACACACACGTTACACACACGTTAACACATCAACACATGCATATGCAGCACCCGCTATAGTGTGACGGACAGGCTGTCCCTTGGAGGATGCGAATAGTACTCGCTGGATCTATACGTACGTCGGGCTGAATTACGCCGCGGGCGGTGGCTTGTGGTTCATTGACTGCGTCACTTGCAATTACCAACGTGTTCAAAAGTGTTCCTCCTCTCCTTTATTGGTAGAGCGATGGGGGGCTCCCCTGGCGACGCCCCCTCTGTGGACACAGCCACCGCGGACCCGTGGTGTCTCAGTATGCTAATGTGGTTGTACTGGGTTGTTGGCAGATCCGGACCCGGGAGGATCTTTAACACACACACAGGCACACGCAAACTCACACTTACACGCACTCACATACACACACATATACACATGAATATACCAGCTCACACACATGCACGCACACATGCACACGCACCAAAACTGACACGCACGCACGCACGCACGCACGCGCGCACGCACGCACGCACACACACACACACACACACACACACACACACACACACACACACACACACACACACACACACACACACACACACACACACACACACACACACACACACAGTAATAGGCCTGCCCACAGCCATGCCTATTGAAATCCCCATGCGGGGCTCCCCCTGTGATGCTGGACCCTGTTTACCCACTGTGATAATAAACCATTACCACCAGCGCGTTGTCTCCCAGGGAGGCTGCCTTTTACATGCAATTTACCTGAGCCTGCTAGTCAATTACCAGTTTGTCTTGCTTCTGACCTCCCTGGCTAATAGCCCCTGGAGCAAGGCCAGCATCTGATTCCCCTTAACGCGCGGGCTAATGGCCTGCCAGCCCCTTACATTAAAAATGCAAACCGCCGACATTTACACCCAAACAATCCGCTATTAGGATTCTTTTTTTTTTTTTTCTCATTGATTTCTTTCTTTACTTAAATCTAATGAGGCACACACATCCACACACAGACACAAACACACAGACACAGACAAAGACACACACAAAAACACACACACAAACTTACAAGCACACACACACACACACACACGCACACATACACACACACACACACACACACACACACACACACACACACACACAAACTTACACACACACACACACACACGCACGCACACATGAACACACAAAAACACACACACACACAGACACACACACGTACACAAACTTACACACGCACACATGAACACACACACACACACACACAAACACAGACACACACACACACATACACACACTTACACACACTTACACACTTACGCACCCACAGTACTGTTTGCTAATGCACACTGTGCCGGAGTTGGTCTGGACACTTTGCATTGTGCTGCTGCTGGGACGGTGGATTACGGCCGCTGTTTGATGTGCAAAGATTCTGTTTGACTGGCTTGTTATCATTTAACGCGGTGCAATGCATGAAAGATGAGCTGTGTCTCTCCGTCTGTGTTTATATGTATGAGTGCACCTCCGCCCTGGTCCGGCTCCACCTAAGAGAGGAAACGGGGGCTGCGGCGTGGGGGAGGGGGGGGAGGCAAAGGCGGAGTCACATCCTTTAAGCTCGCTGAGTTTACAGCCCGCTTTGAATACAGGATGGACATGTGAGATAAAAAAAAACGGCCGCTCGTGTTCGATTACTGCAATGCAAAAGCAAAAACAAACAGAGAAACGACAGATGTCCTATGAGTATTATCGGTAAAAAATAAATGATAATGTTTCTTGCCTGGAGTTTAGTGTGGGTCATTTGCTGATGAGAGTGGAAGCCCCGGACCCTATGGCCCTATATCACGGTGAAGCTATTGGAAAAGCATGTGCGGCACACCTGTGTGCTCCTAGGCATGCATGGGGAAATCAGGGGGGGGGGGGGAGGTTGAATAATGTGTGCTTCTGCCCTCCTTTCCTCCTCTCTCCCTGTCTCTGCAAAGCCATCATCCTCTCCCCTCTCCCCTTTCCCATCCAGACCGCCTTATCAAGTTCACACCCACCGCTTTATATCACTCCGATTCTCCCATAGTGAGATGGAAATTGAGTGGGGGGGGCTGTCTGTGTGGTGTGTGTGTGTGTGTGTGTGTGTGTGTGTGTGTGAGTGTGTGTGTGTGTGTGTGTGTGTGTGTGTGTGTGTGTGTGTGTGTGTGTGTGTGTGTGTGTGTGTGTGTGTGTGTGTGTGTGTGTGTGTGTGTGTGTGTGTGGGTGGGTGTGGATGTGGATGGATGGCACACAGGATAAGAAGGAGGTCTGCGAAAGTGAACAAAAAATAAAACCCAATCTCGCCAGAACTCATTGGGTCCAACCTCTCCGACCCTCACTCTCTTAGCTGTCCCTCACTACTCTCGGCAGGGCACCGCTCGGAATCTTCAGAATCACACAAACCATCAAACGGTGGGGAGTGGAAATACAGGGACGGGACCCCAGCCAAGAAACACTCCATTAGGGGACTGGGCTTTGACCCACATTAACTATCGCATAACTTACAACATCGGTAAAGTCTCCCGGTTTTTCGGGAGACGGTTAGAGAATCAAGGCTAGTGCAGGTGGCTATTAAAAGCCGAAGCTATGCAGCTGCCACGAGATGTCATCTTTGTACGTGAAACCCAACGTCAGCGGCCGTATGCGGTCCCTTAGACATATAGCGCACAAGTCTTGTGCTGTTAAGATCACATTTATCCAGGGGTTTTTTCAGCTGTCTGTGGCATACGGACCTAATGACAGAGGAAGAGAGAGAGAAAGCCGTATTCGGCAGAAGCTAGAGTCGGCTGTCAGACGTGGCAGAACTTATTCTGTGGTCCTCTGGGGATGAGAACCTCACACCTCACACCCAGCCGGTTCTAGCTAAGTTGACAGCTCAGCGGGTTTGTTGACAGGTGGAGCGAAAAAAGTGATTTTTGTTAGAAAACACATGAGCACTGCGGTAGAAGTGCTCAATTAGTGAAAGGGGTCAGAGAAGAGTTTTTCGGCTTGGCTGGTCGAGTTTTCGAGAGTGAAAAAAAACAAACATAAAATAATGAAACATTTTGAATCTGGCGTGTTTCCAGGATAGATAAAATCCGGAGGCATGAGGTGTTGACCTAATTTTGACCACAGTTCAACCCCAAAGAGTAACATGCAGGCTAGATCTTGACCAGCTGTTGTTGAGGAGCATGAAGGTTAATTTCAAGGAGGAGGCAGGGAAACTTTTTTTACCTGACTGACAGCTACACAGGATGTTTCTCTCCTCAACTCTCAGACTGGATGTCCGGTGAAAGCATCACAATGCAATAGCAGGACACAGTGGCTGCAGAGGGAATGGAAGGAAGGGGCTCTTGACAACAGATTCTCCGTCATTATCGTGGCCTGGCTCCAGTATAAGTGCATGGAAACACGGCTGGGCACACTTAAACCCACAGCTTGGAAACTTTGGAATTTAATTTTTTAGGCATTATCACCCTGATATTTTCGATTACATCTTTTTATAAATGATCTGAAATGATTTGATTGCTTACAATGCATCATTGCAAACAACAATGCAAATATATTACATATAACCCCAACCCAATCTGATATGAATTCAACCTTTTCAGTTGCACCACTCTATTCCAATATTATAGGGTTTTTACATCGCAAAGTCACACGGCAATGAAGGCTTCTATTCTGGAACCATAGGTGCATTGGAATGTTAAAATGTTAGAGTCAAGGTTTTTTGGTCATGTGTAGTAATTTGTCTTTAAATGATTTGTCACTCATGAGACACATGGCAACAATGTTCGCTCACTAGCCTAGGTTATGGTATATTTGCGTTGATTTAGGAATTTACAATACTCCAACTACTGTCTATTGAGTCTGCAACAAAAGATCCTATGATGCCTTCTGATGTACAAGTCACAAGTTATATTACAGAGCCATAACACAATAACAGAAGAAAATTTTGAATACAAAAAATAATGACTTTATTGACATATACATAACCATTGGGATTCTGTACTTATGAAGGAATATATACAACACAACTGGAGACCTGCACACTTGACATAAAAAAGGAGTGATTATTTGCAGAGCAAACTAGGTCACTAGGCAATTTCGAACCAACTATATGAGAGAGGGGTGCACGTTTCAGTTAGATTTAATGTACAAAGATGGATGCATCCACACTCAATATCGTTATTAAAAATGAGTGCACACGCTGTTGAAATGATAAACTTGTGAGTGATGACTCAAGACACGGTCTGTTCCAAAACGAGGAATTATTTGTCTATGGACTGCTGTGCGTTTGTTTGCTCAACAGTCTTCAGATAATGAAGCTAAATCAGATCATATATTTGTTAAGTATAACCCAACGTGACACCAAATGTTTGCTTTGCCTCGAGAAATATAACCAGCACATCATCAATGTGTATAAATAGGCATCACCACTTCCCAGAGGGCAACACAAGAAAAACACATAGAAACGAACACAGTACATCATAAACGGGACATAGCCCCCTCACAATCCTGGCCTCCTTCGTCGGGAGCTGGGTAGAACAACCTCGCTGTAGCCAACAGTCTTTTTAGGTGTCCTTATCCAGCCTTTGGATGAACATGAAACCGAACGGGAGCGGGTGGTGCGATGGGTGGTGCCGCAGCCGGCACCGCCTGGCGTGGCTCTGGTGGAGTTCTGCTGATGAGCTGCAGGATGGCAGGAGTTGGGCCGGGCGCCACTATCTTCACTCTGAATATGCGAGGAGATACAAGACGAATACCAATTATAATTTCTCCCGCCAGAACATTAGAATAACAATCCATTCTTTTCCGCCGAGGCTACACAATGCCTCCGTTATAAAAATCGCAGGCAGAGATTTCATAGGAGACAGTGATATTGTCAAATATGTAGAGACACAGTCTAGATGAGGCAATCTGAACAGATTGTCGTCGCTAACCGCAATTTTGCACACATTATTTTAATTTACACACTGTAATTGAGAAATCCACATGTTGCATACTTTTAAATGATTTTATTTTGCCTCTACGGGCTCCGTTAACTAGTCACCCCATCTTGCGACTAGAGTTATCTAGCTGCCCTTTTGGTAACCTTTTGCCTGGCGTAAACCGGTCACAAGAAAGCAGTGTTCGCCTCATGCATATACAGTATCTGATTTTTGCGAGCATGCCGGAATCGCTGGCCTTTAGGTAAACAACTCTCATCTTTGAAGTCAGGGCATTTTAATTACAGGGAGGGGGTGAAACTGTGTCTCCTTTCATATAAGGACAATATCAATCTGGGGAGGGGGTGAAACTGTTAAAAGACTGTGTGTTCGGGGATCACTCTGCTAGAGAGGATACTGGTGTATGCAAATATAAATAGATCCGTCCTAGACACAATATCTCTCGCCAAGACAACACACAGATTGGTGGGTGTATTCAAACACACCAAACCCACACACAAACGTTGAAACGGTGAACTAACCTTAGCACGCATGCACGACGCCCAATCGGCGCCCGTGGTGAAGGCGTAGGCAGATGCCCCGCCGGGACGGGGCCACACTCCAGGCTGATCAAACAGTCCCCGGTCCACGCACCACAGAGCTTCCAGCAGCTGTCAGATTGGTCATGCCTCCTGTCGGGGGGCCGGTGCCTCTTATCTCCCCCCCACAACACCTTGACAACCGCTGCGCCACGCACTTCTGAACACACGATGGAATTGATTATAGACCCCTAGCGGAATAAAACAAATAAAAATAATAACACTAGGAATGATGATGGTGATGAGACAATGTCATGAGGAATGAAAGGTATCATGATGTTTACTGTTGTGGTATTTTTGTGGTCCACAGAGTGCACACGGCAACAAACAAGGAAAGCGTCAGTCTCCATCTAGTCAGGCAACAAACCACATGCTGCGTTGGACATAAGGACCCGAGGACAAGAAAGGTCACCTTTAAGTAAACCAACCACAAAAACGAACGAAACCAACGCTAAATATCTCCCTCTTTGAACCATGACGAAAGTCTCCCTCTAACTGTTCCTCCCTCACCCCCATAAAGTTCAAACAGCACCAGTTTGTGGGGTGTGACCCAGTCCTCAGAAAGCCGGATTCTCCACGCTCCCTCCCTCTCCCTTCACATGGCTCTCCATGTGACCACAGCCCCACAAGCTGCCCTGACGCTGAACCTCCAGCTCCCATGAGCCTCCTTCGGTTGATAGTTATTCATGCATTCCTAGACTCCTTCGTGGGGCAACAACAACAAGGTTACATAAGGTTTATTTGATCCACTGCCACAATGACACACCCTCTTTGATCGGTATCTGCCACTTCTCCAAAGTATAGGCAACCAAACAAGCTGGCCTTTGGGTTCCTCTAGATGGGCACGTACCCGGGCACATTGACACAACCCTGAACGACGGCGCAGCATTAAGTCTTTAGTACTTTCTGAATGAGGCAAGGATCTTGAGCTGTCGTGTTTTGTTGATGAAGCGTTGTGAAGTGTTGATGAGAACACGCTCCCTGTCCTTGTTCTCCCCGCCCCATGCTTTGTTGTGAGGAGGACTTGTTATTGTTTCATCTGGAGATTTCTAGTAACTACATCCGGGCTGAGAGCTTAAAGATGCTCTTATCACTTATAACACACTTGGTGTCACACAATAGCAATCACTGGACCATTTCCACAGACAGCTTTGGGGGTCATTGTGGATTAATGGCAGAAATGATAAAAAATACTTGTTTACTTGTGTCGCATCCCAAGAGGGAACATGCAACACAATCGTCTGAAACAACCCAGCTTTGACCAAAGCAGTATTTAATTCTAGACATTGCAGGGAACAAGCACAACTCAGTACACAGCGTGCGCACTGCCGTTGAAAAAAAATGACAAGTATACCTGCTACAGATGTCGCACAACCTTGGCTTGTGCGTCAATGATTTCTTGAGCGTCTGCTTGAGGTATTTTTAGCCATGCTTTTTTGGATTTGGCATATCCTATGATAAAAAAAAAAAGTTAAAACAGTGTTTGCTGCTATAAACATACGTACATCAACAAATCTCTATGCATTGAAACAGCACAAAGAGGCTATAACACGATTCTACAACAGTCCATCCGGTCCGACTTGCCTTCCTTGTCCGACGGCGGGGTTGTGGCAGAGATCACTTTGACTAGGTCCTGCGTGACAACCAGACAGAGGTGGCAGAATGTGTAGCTACAGTCCCCCGAGCAAAGGCCGCAACACACCCCCACGCACACCTGGCAGAAGACGTCACAGCAGCGGTCCCCGCAGGTCCCACAGTTGGCAGTCGTACAGGGGCAGTCGCCACCGGTCAGTCCTGGATCTCTCTCCGCTTGGAAACCGTTCCCGCAGGGCTTACAGAAGTCCAGCCCCATAAGTATGCTGGGTGGCGAAAATAAAGGAAACCGTGAGAACGTGCAGCTTCAACCCACGCTGTGACAGAAGCCCAGACGATATGTTGGAGGATATGAAAGAAGAAGACGAATCGTTGGGGCTTTTATCTGAGAGCGAGAGAGTTGCACCGGGCTATCCTTAACTCCAGCACAAAAGGAGTTCTGAGGAAACGTTGTCTGCTTCTGATAATGGGTCAGGTCACAGTGTTATCTCCTGCTCCTTCGGTCCAAAGTTCTGCCACCACGCTAGCATTCGTTAATATTCCCAACTCGGGGTGGGCTTTAACTTGAAGTCATGCGTTTGGCAACGTCATACTTTGCCCCCTGAGGCCAGACCCTAGATTCGCTCTATCCTCTCCATTCATCACCGAGACGCAAGTAGCAAAATAGCCATGACAAAATGTTTCCTATTATTAGCAGAATTCCGCTGAATAACTGACCTTGATGGGTCACGTCCCTCCACAGTTTTTTCTATTCAACGAAAAACAAAATGTGCATATAACCCCTAAATTGATTTTTTGGTACTTTAGTGCCTGACACTAAAAACAAGCGCTCTTTGTTGGGGATGGACTCTCACGCGGGCGGCTTTGAGGTGAAATGAGGGAGCTGATTGTAACATTCAAGCATGTACTTCATAGGCATTATCGTTTGGGCTCAGGTCTACATTATATTTCTCAATATTATGTGTTAATGCATGCGGCCACCTCAGCCCAGGGTCATCAGGGCTAATGAAATGGCCTATAATCACCTCTGTTATCAAATGTTTACAGTTTGTTCCTTCCTAGTGTTTTGGTTAGAAAAGAGGAAATTCATGAGTGCTGATATATAGAGTTTAACGGCCCGGGGACTTTTAACTATACATGTATCTCTACACACAGTTTGTTTCCCAATAATTCGCCTTCATTGAGAATCATAAGCCCTTTACTTTTTACGGTTTACTCAGAATCGGACACAGCCTCTTATTTCACCGGTTTACTAATACATGGAAACAAAAAGATAAGGAAGGAGATACAAAGAAGATGACCTGCTGTGACTGTAAGGGGAAAGGATATTTTCCCTCACTGTAACTGCCATATGTTGATTATGCCTTTTCGCTGAAACCCTTGGGGTGGTCAAGGGTCAAAGAGGCCCCACATTATAATTGTCAATGATAAAATCAAATAATGTTATCTTAAAGGACAGAGTTTCCTGTATTCTCATCAAGTAGGAGAATGCAAGGGGATCTTGGCTCCCTCATGAACGGTTTACCCCAGCCACAAAGGTTAACGTTAGATAACGCTAGGAACAGGCACGGTGGCTAGACACTGCACGGAATAGGAGACAGAGCTTACATGATGAAGGGGAAACAACATATGGATTTTTCCATCACATGTCATCTGTGGAGCAGAGCTGTCCTCATCAGTTCTGAGACCAGTGCCACTGTATAAGAATTCCTTGCTTTTGCCAATGCATTGGCCTTCTCCTTTCACTCAGAGATGCAGGGCAATCTCCCTTCTGGGGCCTCAGATTATTGTGAGGCCTCGGATTTTTGTATGTTTGTTGTATGTTTATTGTATGTTATTGTATATTTATTACTTAAATATATGACCCTTATTGTTATAAGTTCCGATGACTCTTCATTCTTATACAGTTTAGACAGAAACGATTGTAGTGGTCCAAATTCCCACCACATCACGTGTTGACCTACACAAAGTAGAAACGAGTTTACAGGAAGATGTGTTGCAAGGGTAAGAAATCCAAACCCAGCTCAGTTACAAAACTATCTGTGTCGACAGAACTTTAACTTTAATTAAATAAACAAACACATCATAATCGGTTGTTGCTTAAGAATGTTAACTAGCAAATTATAAATGGCGCTTTACAGAACAGTTGTATAAATGCACCATGTCACTGGAGGTCATGTTGTTCTGCTGAACATCAGCACGGCTCTGTTTATCTTTGGTCCTCGTACCTACAGACGTATCATAGCCGTGTTGATACTAAGTACAACAGCACTCCCTCTCGTGTGATATTGCTTAATTGTGTCATAAAGGCTGGAAGCACGGATGTGATAACAACTTTGCAGGGGAAAAAAGCCTAGACGCCCAGTGTCTCCCCGTTCCATGATGCCCAGAAGTTCAGGGGGTTTCATGGTATTGAAAATACCAAAACAAAGGTAATGTAGTCGATCAGATATGGGGATACTATAAAGTAGGGCTGTATCTTATTTTGTTTATGCTATTTTATATATCATTATGTCTTATCAATATATTTTGTTCCCTGATGGGTAGTAAGGGTAACCTTATTCTGATCTGAACATCAAAAACATCTGCCTTTGTTAATAAAAGAAAAAGATCTCTACCAAATGCTACGATAAAGAACAGAGACATGCACTTTGAAAGAGGCCTCCAGCGTTCATATGTCTGGCTTTGAAGGCTCCTTCCCCTGCTTTAGCCGAACATAACCTTGATACTGTTGTAGCCGCTGGATTGAACCATACACCCCAGACGCTGCACTCTATCCAAATCGCACGTCCTTGTTCTGAATCATGGGCTTTCAAATTGTCCGTGCCATGTTAAGGATTTTCTGCATTTGAATAGTCAAACAAATGGCGTCCTTTCCTGAACCAACATCCTTTACCAAACCTCTTTTCATTGACCTCGATGGACCCTCATGACCTCATCATGAGGTCAAGGAAACGTAGTGATGTCATGGAAATAAAGCCTACTCCACCGACCATAGGGCACGCCATTATGCAACCACGTGATGTGATGGATGTGGCCCTGCCGTCATGAGGCGCGATGTCCCCGTCCGAGTCAGGGTTAAACCTCTCAGTATAAAGACCCGTTGTGTGGCGCAGTTCATATTCAAGGTCGCTCATTATGTAGCGCGCACACAACGACGCTGCTCAAAAAGTATCACAACGTTGCAGCGGCTGGTGAGTGGTGACACACCGCCCTCCTGCGTGGACCTCAGCCCGATCGCTTTTCTTTTTCTCTTTTTGCGCACAGTACTCGATATTCAGACTGAAACAGAGGGATAACCCGCGCACATCTCGGTGGTTCGGATTGGCGCCGGAACGGGGAGTTCACTTGAGAATAGGCTGTGCACTTTCTCTGGCCTTTGAGTCTCCTTTCCTGCCAACGTTTCCATGATGAGGCACAAATGGTTGCTTTTTTCCCCCAAGGCTTGATGAAGGCTCTCCTACCATCATGGCCATGAGAGATGATTGTGTGAGATTGCATGGTCCTAAACGGCATAGTGTAATGTCTGGTATAGGGCCTTACTCGTGATGTGATTATGCAGGCTTCTGAAGAGACTGTACAAGAGAGTATTTAATTCAGTTTCACAATTTAATTCAGAAGGAAAATGACACAAGTGTAGCGTGACTAATTACCAGTATTGTTTGGAAGGAGTGGCAGAAATGTATGCCCTCTAAAGTTCCACGGCTGAATTTTATTATCACACTAGTGATAGTATAGTATAGTCCACTCGGAGCTGCAGAGGCAAAATATTAAAGTCAGGAGGGATCATTTAATAGAATTATATGAATGTTTATTTCATAAAACCTATATACGTATCCGCCATCCATCCTGAAGTTAATATGAACTGCAATGGGATTTTTATCAGGCTTGCGTCAAGCAATACAGGCTAGCCCAGAGACACCTTAGTGACGGTTGACAGATTTACTTTTGAATGTAATAATTTCTCTTTAACCAATAAATGATCCACTTATTCGATATTCCCTGAGGGAAGCAGATGTTGTTGCAGATGTTGTTATGTCTATATCGATTATTGTTGGCATTTTCTCCTCACCAAGCAAACAAGCAGAAAACAGACATCTGTTCAAATTGTACAACTTTACCGTCTTGTCGCCCCCAATCTTTTTTTAGTTAGAAAGTTGGACCAACGCACATGTGCATTTGGTAAACCGATCTAAACCCACGCACGCACGCACACACGCATGCGCAGTTGCGCACACACATCCATACATCCATCCATCCATACTATAGACAAAGACCCATGCAAACACACATACACAAATACACACAAACATTTGCAACTACACATAATCACATTTCGACAAACAAACACACACACACACACACACACACACACAGACAGACAGACAGACAGACAGACAGACAGACAGACACAGACACACACACACACACACACACACACACACACACACACACTCTCATACACACCCAGACACATATTTTCCCTCTTGCCTCTTAAAAACACAAATTTGGATAGGGCTCTTGAGTGGCAGGTGAACGACACAATCCCTTAACCTTGACAGCGCCAATAAGGAAGGGACAGTCATAAAGGACTGCATGGGGTTATTTGAGGGCCTCCTGGAAATTCATTAATGAATGACATTACCCAGTGCAGAAATACGTGGTAGTGAAGTTTGGGGGAGGGGAAGAGGTGTCAGTTGGCTATCCACCCACCTATAATTATAGTGACACACACACATACATACATACATACATACATACATACATACATACATACATACATACATACATACATACATACATACATACATACATACATACATACATACATACATACATACATACATACATACATGCATACATGCATACATACATACATTCCTGAATATAAACATGCATGCAAATAAACACACATATATACACTTATGCATACACACATACATATGTGTATGCATGCATACACATACTGGTGATTGTGCTTATAAGCAGACAAGTCCTGTACCCAATTTGTGTGTGTGTTAGTATATATATACACATATATAGATGTGATTGTCTGCAAATGTGTACTGTAGATGCACATGCATATGCACATGCACAACCTCAGACATAGTAACAAGAGGTTGAAAAAAATGTCTAGAGAGATGCTTTTATTGTGGAATAGATTGCGATCGTGATTTCGTTCCATTATTCATGCACGAGGAAGAACCTCCTTCACCCAAGGCCAGATGAGCTTCTTCCCCACCGTCCATGCTCTCTTGTGGGAGACTGCTATTGTGATCATACAGCCGGCATCATAAGCCTCTTCGACGATTTGGTTTAATCCCGGACTTCCTTCACATTGTGTGCTGTGTGAGCCCAGCTGAATGAATCTTACCACTAGAATGATGACAGTTGCAAGAATTGAAAGGTGCAGTCTTCCTGGAATCTTCCGGGTAGACGAATGGGATTGGCTTCTTTTTACCGCTGATATCAGGGTAATTATAGATAATTGATTGTTATGGGTGATAAGTGTGAGCCGGCTAATGCAATGCAGTACTTAACCCCCGCAATCCTTCTGTGCCCTCCACTGAGCATTGGGATAATTAGATTACTCCTGGCGATACGTTTGGTACGCACACACACAGAAACACACACACACACACACACACACACACACACACACACACACGCGCGCGCGCGCGTACACCCACACACATTTACACAAATACGCACGCCGACACACACACACAAACATACATCTATACACATAGACACACAAACGCATACACAATCACACACACACACAACCACACTCTCACACATACACACACACACACACACAGACACACATCCACTCACACACACACACACACACACACACACACACACACACACACACACACACACACACACACACACACACACACATACAAACACATGCAGTCCACCTACACACACACACACATTTGCACACATTAATCAAAAAACACACAACCGAGAAACGTATCTTTGGAATTCCATCCGTGCTTAACTTGATCATTCATATAGTGCAACACATCCGTGTTTGTAAGGTAATTCCCTGGCGTACATATTCATGTGCTTCGTTTTCCTAAGAAGTCGGGGGTCTTTTCCAGCCGTACGGTGCCCCCCAGTGCAATAATCCACACACACAGTGCGGGGACGTTCACAGCCCGCCTCGGCAAGGATGGTTGATGAGACGATAAGCAATGAATAACATTTTAAATAGTAAAAAATGGTGGAGATTTACTGCGTCCTGTCGGCCCGCACTCGGGCGCACGCACGGGGGGCTGATATACAGCAGCGGGGGAGGAGGGGGGGGGGGGGGGGGTAGGGATCGTCGCGTTCCTCGCATTTCATTTGGATTGGCAAGACACTCGTATTTTACCCCGGCTGTCCCCTCCAGGGGCTGAGCTCCAGCAGCAGCACCTCCACCTCCCTCCATCACTCCCATCAGCCGGACAGGGAGAGCTGCACCTAATTGGCACCTCGCAAAGCCGCCATTCAGGAGGGGGAAGACAAGCACCAGAGAAATGTGTTTGGCTTAAAGAGAGAGAGAGAGAGAGAGAGAGAGAGAGAGAGAGAGAGAGAGAGAGAGAGAGAGAGAGAGAGAGAGAGAGAGAGAGAGAGAGAGAGAGAGGGAGAGATTGAGGTAGCGAGAGACAGATGTAGAGAGCAATAGACGTAGAGGTAGATGTAGAGAGAGAGAGAGAGAGAGAGAGAGAGAGAGAGAGAGAGAGAGAGAGAGAGAGAGAGGATCACTTGGAAAACATACGGAATTGCTTTTGGTTGCAGTACTGCATTGCTCTTTGCACTGCTTTAAATACAGCACACATCCCAAATGAAAGATTGGTTGGTGTATTTATCTCAGAAATAGTATCATAATCAACTATGGCTTTTCAGATCATCCGACTTGATTATTGACATAAGCAGCGACAATTAAGCTCTTGGTGGATGGCTTTTGTGGAACGGCAATGATAAAATATTGACCGGATGATACGACAGCACAAAGGCGGCAAATTAAGCATTGATTGGTTATTTGTTTATCATCAACTTACATGCATGCCGTGTCTAATGCGGCAGTATATAATAACTAGGACATTTCCCATTGAAATACTCAAGGCACTGACCTGTCGCAATCACATCTGTACAATGCTCCAATACAAAACCCCACGACCGGATATCCTCTATTGTTTTATTACTGACAATACACTGAAGCCTGCGTATGTGTGTGTGTGTGTGTGTGTGTGTGTGTGTGTGTGTGTGTGTGTGTGTGTGTGTGTGTGTGTGTGTGTGTGTGTGTGTGTGTGTGTGTGTGTGTGTGTGTGTGTGTGTTTTCGGTCTAATTTAAAGCACCATAACCAGTTGATGAGGAAAAGAGGGCTGGGGAGAGATATTGGTACTTACTCTGGCCTGGGACCTTCGCCATAAAGTTGTCTTTTAGAACGAGCATTTCTTGGCAGCTGACGAACTAGCAGTGTCCCTCTCTTTATTTTCCTCTCTCTCTCCCTCCCTCCTTCTCTCTCTACCTCTCCTTCTCTCTCTCCCTACCTCTTTCTGTCCCTCTCTCTACCTCCCTCTCTCTCTTTCCCTCTCCCCCCCCCCCCCCCTCTCTCTCTCTCTCTCTCTCTCTCTCTCTCTCTCTCTCTCTCTCTCTCTACCTCTCTCTTTCTCTACCTCTCCACCTCCCTCCATCTCCCTGTCCCAATCCCTCTCTCTCTCTCTCTCTCTCTCTCTCTCTCTCTCTCTCTCTCTCTCTCTCTCTCTCTCTCTCTCTGCCCCTCTCTCTCCCTTCTCCCTCTTTCTCGTCCACTCTACCCTAGCCTCTCCCAGGGTCTATGGGATCAATAATGATTGGTTTCTATGCAGTCAATCTGCAGGATTGCCTTGGTAATGTGTGCTGACACGGAGATCATCTGAGCCTTATCAAGCAGCTGCTATTAATGAGGCACAAAATAACAACAGTTTGTTAGCGATTGGCTGTGCAAAGTCTCATTCGCTCTCATTAGCCACACAGCCCACTCGTGGGAGTGCTCGTACGTCGAGGCACTGTCTTGTGCTGCAAATTAGCCAAGACTCATTTGTTTGGGCACAAATGAACAGGTGCCAATCTCAGGCAACCATTTCAGTCCAAGCCACATCCATGCTGACTGTTAGCTCAACATCGAATATATCTTCTGCCACAGATCCATCCCTATGTGTCTGTGTGTCTCGGGTTTTCTCGGGACATTGTTGTGTGTGTGTGTGTTTATTATTTTTTTATTCATAAATCTTTCAGGAAGCATTTCTGAATTTATGCAGCAGTTTTCTGTCCTCTGTGGCCAATCAGAGCATTTTGAAATGAATGCATCCAATAAACACATCCACGCACTGACAGTGGTGTCAACCATCCAAGACAACAACCGGATCGCCAGGCTTCAGATTCAATGACATGCGCACCGACAGACAGCCGTGTATCAGGGGATCGGACCCACGGGCGGCCCAGTTCTCCCAGCAACGTAAGGACGAATACCTTCACACCTATTTAGGTTTGCCGCAGGTAAATAGACCTCTGTCGCTCTACGTGCCACGCTAAAAACACAGGCTGCCCTAATATCAGGAGTGAGATGTCAGTCCTTTGGCACTTGCCCTATAATTTCACTCTCCCCACTGCGGATGATTAGCTCTTTGATTGGCATCCAAGAACTCGCTCCAGCTCCCGCGTTGCGCATGACCACAGTTCTCTTAGGAGTGTCAGGATTTACACAAACGCATGGAGGACAGGACGGAGAATTAGGCCAGACTTTGTGTGTGTGTGTGTGTGTGTGTGTGTGTGTGTGTGTGTGTGTGTGTGTGTGTGTGTGTGTGTGTGTGTGTGTGTGTGTGTGTGTATCTGTGTGAATATTATGAATTGATGAAGTGTATATTTGTGCGTGAAAGAGAGAATTGTGCAGAGCTTGTCGATTGCGTGTGAGTGCGTGAGCTTGTCCACCAAAGTGTGTGTGTGTGTGTGTGTGTGTGTGTGCATATGCTATGAAATGTGTGCCCAAGTGTGTATGTGCATGTGTGTGTGCTTGTGAGATGTGTGCCCATGTGTGTACGTGTGCGTGTGTGTGTGTGCTTGTGAGATGTGTGCTCGTGGGTGTGTGCAGATATGTGTGCGGGCGTGTGTGCGTGTGTGAATGCCACAACGGGAATGAGCTGGAAGCTGCTACTTGACATTTGACAGAGACAATATAGTAAAAAAGAAACGTACAGATAAAGAAGCGAGGATTCAGAGGGATGCATAGGAGGCGGTACAGGGAGCAGACAAACACCGAGAACAAAAGAGATCTGGGCCTGGAAGACAGGCCGGCTCAGAGGTGCAGCAGGTCTAGAGAGCCCATGCATTTCTGGACCCCAATTCCATTGGATTTTGAATTACATATATAATCTTATATACAGAATCCGATTTCAAAGAGATTGCATGTTTTGAGGCTCAGGATACCAGCTGTCGTTGCTTGTTCAACAGGTGGAGACCGAGATGGGGATTGTGATGTGTTTAAGAACGAGAGAAAGACAGAGTGACGGATCTCCAGGTATACGATGCAATGTTTAATGCACTGAATTCAGAACTACCTGGGTTTGAAGTCAACTGATTGCGGCGCTGTGTCTTTTAACCCCGGAGAATAATAAGGATGGCTCAAACGTCACTCAAACAAGTTTAACGAATGGACATGTGATAAGCCCATGTGGCAAATCTCTAGCGCACGTGAAGCAAATGATTCACTATTTTGTGGAGGACATTCAGCGTTCGACAATCAAACGAGGATGCTGTTATGAGACCGCTTGGTGTTTGACATATACCTCTGCTCAATCGCTCTTGGCAGACAGCCGCTGCTGGCTTTGGGGCACTGACCAACAAAGGGGCTGCGGACTGCACAATGCAATGAGATGGCAAAACTGAGCCATCTTTTGATATCCTGATTCCTGGGAGTTTATGGGCTGGACCTCTTCGGGGGGAGGGGGGGGGGGTCAATGGCGCCTTGTGTGTGAACCGAATGTAAAAACATTTTCGTTCCATTTTTTGATATTGACGTGTACATTTTCTGAGCCCTACTTTATGGTACTAATCAGATGTGCTTCAAAATATATCCAAACATAAAAACATGCATATATCAACGATAACAATGTCTGAGTTAATTTGGTGGATGTAGCAAGGTCCCTGCTACGCCATCACCAAGGTGGCTGCCACACTCCACCCAGGGGACTTTTCCTGGGCACCTCCAAACAAAGGTCGCAGGGCGTTGATGTTAAAACCGTTCTTTTGTACATTCTGCAGGTAATGAGCATGGCAATGGTGCTCCACTGCCCTACAGGAGACCTTTCTCCTGAGTGTGATGATGGCTGCTTTAACCTGGTTTATGCACACTGATTACTCAATGTGCAACAGGTGTGCAGCCTCACCCAGCCCCAGAATCCAATCAGAAAATCCAAGAAAAGTGCTGCTTTTATAAAGTGTTCTGTAAAAATGGGTAAAGTCAGATGAACGTTCTTGTCTCAGAACAAACTGTACAACTTTGCCTGTTAATACAAATGAAGGTGAAATGATTTTTCGGGTGGAACAAATTTTTGACAAGAAAAGTGAGGCATTTCACCATGCTCACTTATGTCAGAGGAACCATTGCAATGATTTGCATTTGTTTTACATGTATTACACAATCAAACAGGTTTTTTTTCGTCCTCACATCTACTTCATAATATAAAACCAGCCGTGTCAAAGTTTGAAGGAAGCACTCTGAACGTGCTGAACCAATACATTCCATCCACTACAGGGGGCATGTTTCAATAAAAGTGTACTTCTTCTTAGCATAGTTCAACATTCGAGCCAGGCAAACACAGAACATGTATAATACATTCATAGGGGCATGCCCTGAGCAGCACTGTGTCCAATGTATGAAACGTCTGTATTCAATTCCGGGTAAATAAAATAAATAAAAGGAATAAAAGCGATCTGTGTTCTTGGAATTGACTGGCAGCACAAGTCTCCAGGGTTCTCACTGCGGTCTCACGGCCTCACTCCCCACAAGATGTCCTATTCGACGTCACTGGCGCCCTAATTATCTTCTTGAGATAATCAATTCACGAGGTTTCGGCTAAGAAAAGCTCAAGAGGCGGCTCTAATGAACAGGGTGAAAAAAATACAATAATGATGCGCTCTATTGTCTGGTTTCACCACTTTGGTACTGAACAGTGAACAATAAACATCCCCAAAAGCGAGACTATCAGCAGTCTCGGCAGCTAAATGACATCATTAGACCTGGCCTTCAACACCTAGCGATGCCAAATGCATCGCTTTATGCTTTATGGTTTGATTCTTTGATACTTTGCGGGCAGAGCAGAGCTTTTTAATTTTTGGGATAACTCGATAGGTCATTTTAATGGCTGGCCCATGTCATCCGCTATGGCTTGTTTGATTAGGGTAAGAACAAGCTCTCTTTTGGCAGACCCCGATTTGAGACTTGTAAATCTGTGGGAAGTATATTACATATACATTCGCACCCTTACATTGCATATGCATCGAATCCATGCTGCCCTTCCCTTCACTCACAGCCACTAATTACAACCTTGCCTCTAAACCATCTGCTAGCGAATCTGTGTGGTGTTATGCTAATGTGTATTTACGTCAATGTAACAGGGTATATTTAACGTTGGATGTTAAGCGCAACTTTCTGTAATGATAATAATACTGTTGGCGTTGACGGAATGGCTCTCGCCGTTGAAAACTGCTAATAGTATTGGGTCACAACAACGTCCTAAAACGACTGCCATCGACCGCCTCATGATTCTTTAGAGACAGACGGACCCTGTTTCCAGTCGAGGAACGTGGTGATGGACCCCTTTTGGGAAAACGCCTTCGCTCCCACGTTAATTTGCATTAAATCGAAGCCCGGAACTCCAGAAAACTCCAGCGCTAATTGGGCAATTAAGCAGGCTTTACCTTGGCTTACCCAATTCTGCGCTAGCACAGGCATACACCTGCAATCAGTCACACTCATTAAAATCACCTGAAACGAGGCGCCGTGCCAGACACACGGTGGACGAATGCTGCCTTTTAGACAGTGCAGCAGAATGCCCATCCCTATGGGACCTACAAAGGCAGGTCAAGCGTGTTTACCTGAAACTGCGTGTGTGCGTGTGTGTGTGTGGGAGGGCTTGTGTGTGGGTGTGTGTGTGTGTGTGTTTGTGTGTGTGTGTGTTCGGCCACGTGCATGTGTGTATGTGTGAGGGCGTGTGCGTGTGCGTGTGTGTGTATGTGAGGGAGTGCGTGTGTGTGTGTGTGTGTGTGTGTGTGTGTGTGTGTGTGTGTGTGTGTGTGTGTGTGTGTGTGTGTGTGTGTGTGTGTGTGTGTGTGTGTGTGTGACTTTCACAGAGAGATTGGCCATTGCTTGCTTTAGTCACTGATTGCTGTTGTGGGAATTGTCACCTTGTGCACCTGGCTAAATTACATACCCTAGCGAGTTCTGACACAACGCTTATTTCAATGCATCAACAAGTCCAAGCGATCTTAATGTCATCCAAAACCCAAAATACTGACTTTTCAATTAATTTAAAGCAACTAATTGTGATTGGGATTAAACTCCGGCTGGCACAGTGGTCTGCACAGGAATCTTGCGAGGTTGGAATTGGCTGTGGAGGCTTATACTGTCGGCTGGAATTTCCACATGTTTAAGCCAGTGTGGAAAGCAACAGACTTTGGCTTCTGTATCGCTATTCATTTCATCTAATCTTCAATATGCCTCATGGTATTTCCTAATGCCGTGAAATACTGTGAGAGGGTTTACGGTGGGTTTGCTATGAGCGAAGCCATTGGCCAACGGCTCGATGAAGAGAGCCAGCGTGTGGAATAATTGTATTCTGCATGTAAATAGCTTGTTTAATTAGCTTCCTACAGCTGGAGACGACGCTGATAGAGATGACCTTTATCGACTGATGATCTAAACTGTTTGGGACGTGCTCACTAATCCTCCTCCTTTCTTGCACCCTTATTAAGGTCTTCATTATCCCTCGCCTTTTGATTGCACCGGCTTGATTGACAGGTGAGGCGGTTTCTGTAATGAGCCCGGACAGCTTTTAGTGAAGTCGGTGACAGTGATTGATGAGAGGCTCAATGGTGATCTGACAGAGGTAGTTAATGGACACCTCATTTTTTTTTTGTTCTTACCTAATTGTTGGTACTGTATTCTTTGATAACCCCCTGCTCTGAAACAACCATCTAAAATCAGCTGTTTCCCTCTTACATGACATCCCTCATAATCACGATACAAAATGGACTCTGGTGAAAATGTAATCTATGGCAGCAATTCCCTCTTTTATTTAATTTCTCAGAGTGAGGCTTCAATAGTTTCATTTCAATTTGTCCTGCTCCTTTACACCCAACAAAAGCTGCTAGAGCAAATTCAGAGACTAAATCGTCCAATCAGGCTTGAGTAGGTCACACAGCGCTGCATGCGAGTGCAGAATGACCCGCAGCTTACAGTAAACAGAACCAGGGTCCGTCGCCAAACAAAATAACGTCGCAGCCGGAGTGGTTGTGTGAAAAATGGTGTTCTGAAAGTGTGAAGCTTTAGTTAAAAGAAAAAACAACCCTGACATATTTTGCCCTGTAGTGATTTTTTATAGCGCAATGCCATTGATTGCATTTGCAATCGCCAGTGTTATATGCGCGAATGTGTGCCAATCCATGTGTTTATTTTGTCTGAGTATGGCATGGAAAGTTGACAGAAATTGCTCTGGGCAAAACACGCAATCAATTCTAATAAGCCGCGTCTCTCACAGCCTGCAATTTATTGGATGAATTCTATGATTCCAGTTTTCAGCTTTTAATATCCAGCTGTTTCTTGGCTACATTTAAGCAATCAAAAGATCGATGCAAAAAGACTGATATTTTGCTAAAGTGTTTATTTCAAAGTGAGCTGGGAGGAGCACTAGCGTGGGGGGATCTAGAAGACAAAGTTTGCTTGTTATGTTGGCTGTTGACAAAATCAAAGACCATCCCTCGGTTTCTGTGTGGTGACAGTGTCTGCTTGTTATGTTTGGTGTTGGCAGAATCAAAGACCCGCTTTAAGTCTCTATATTGTGTTATACAACTAGGATTTCATAATCAAAATATTATATCACTCCAAGGCGCTTTTTGTGTTTGTGTGTGTGTGCGTGTGCATCCGTGCGCGCATGCGTGTGTGCGTGTGTGTGTGTGTGTGTGTTAGTCTGATTGTATCCATGTGAGGATAGCACAGTGAGCATCCATTCTCAGTAAAATCAATATCGGCAACATCTGTGTGAGATAATAGCAGAGTCTCTAGATGACCACAGCGGGCCGGGAGCAATGATGGAGCGAACAGCGCCTCTGTTAGCATGATTAGGGTAAAAAAAGGACGAGCACATTATATTCACAGATATCTAATAGATCGAAAAACAAGGATTCGGTGGCCACTGCCATATGCCAATTTTGAGCTATATTTACACATATTCATGCATCTTTCATTACACGTTCAGGACAAAAGGGCTCAACGTAAAATCAAAAGCAGCATTTGGAAGGTGCTGGTTTTGCTGTCCGCATGGCACTCCTCAGTGTGTGTGTGTGTACTGTGGAGCAGCTCAGCTCTGACGCAATTTAGCTTGAAGGCTAACGGATGACAGAGCATTATTAAAACCAGTGTTCTTTTGATGGTGAAACACCGCTTCCCGGCGGTGGAGTCGAACATCCATTTAGATGACTGTCATGATTGGAACACGGATGTCAACCATTTGGAAAATCGCATTTCATATCATTGTGGATATCAGTCAAATCCAGATCAAAGTCACGTTTAGACAAAGGCTCTAAAGTTCAAATCCAACACGGCAAAAAGCCAGTCGTTGGAGGTAGAACGTAGGCATTGAATGGAAGCCACATTCACAATTTCTGAAAAAAACACTGAATAATAATACGTCCAATAATAATTCAATTCATTCCTTTCATTCATTTCAGCTTTGACATGTTGCTATAACCAGTCCTTGATATAATACCCCCAACCTAATATTCAGCATATTCCTCTGTACATCCCTCCTGTACAACATTTATATCACCGCGATACTGAGTCACCACAACAACAAGGACAAGGACAACAACAAGAACAACAACGTGAACGTCTCATACGTTGCTCAGGCTGTCAGCAGCGATGACGCCATGGAGCGCGTCTCCATCCCGCCCAGAGGGCCCTCCGGCACGGCAGAGCTCGGTGGGGGGTCTGTGTCTCTTCGTCTACCTCCTCTTCCAGAGCACTCGTGGGGGGGGGGGGGGAATACAGAGCACCTGCCCCCCCAGCCCCGCTCTCCTCAGGCCCGGGCTCTAGTTCCCAGCAGCTTGCTAATGTCAACCTCGCCTGATGTGAGCGGCAGGGGGGCGCACCAAAGACAGCAGCAATTTTCCTACTGCATGTGCGGCAGAGACTGGAGAGCAATCTATCGGCCTAAGAGCCTCATAATCAGCACATCATTAGCGGGGGGGGGGGGGGGAGGGTGCTGGTTTGGGGGGGAGGGGGGGTGACGACAGGGGCGAGGAGGGAGTGATTGAGCCGGGAGAACGGGAGCGAAGGCACGGAGGGAGGGAGCTTTTTTCTCTGTGCTATAAAAGCGCTTTCAGCAAGACGTAGACCGACGCGGAGCGAGAGGGAGAGATACTGAGAAAGAGAGAGGGGGAGAGAGAGAGAGAGGCAGAGATACTGAGAGAGAGAGAGAGAGAGAGAGAGAGAGAGAGAGAGAGAGAGAGAGAGAGAGAGAGAGAGAGAGAGAGGGAGAGAGAGGGGGAGAGAGGGAGAGATACTGAGAGAGAGAGAGAGAGAGAGAGAGAGAGAGAGAGAGAGAGAGAGAGAGAGAGAGAGAGAGAGAGAGAGAGAGAGAGAGGGGGGGGGAGAGAGAGGGAGAGATACTGAGAGAAAGAGAGAGAGAGAGAGAGAGAGAGAGAGAGAGAGAGAGGGGGAGAGAGAGGGAGAGAGAGGGTGAGAGAGACAGAGAGGGAGGGAGAGGGAGGTCGACAGATAGGGGGAGAGAAAGAGAGAGAGATGCAGAGAGAGAGAGATACAGAGAGAGAGGGAGACAGAGGGAAATGGAGAAAGAGAGGTAAACAGACGAAGAGAAAGAGACAGAGACAGAGACAGAGGGAGAAAGAGATACTGAGACAGAGGGAGAGAGAGAGAGAGAGAGAGAGAGAGAGAGAGAGAGAGAGGGGGGCGGGGGTTTGGGGTGCATGGTAATGGACAGGAGAACACATTCTCTCTAGGGTTGTACAAGATATTGAACAAAATGGGATGCGAAGCTCCGTCCCAGAGGCAGGGAGTGGGCCCACTACAACTGCTGATGCCCTGGAACTCGCTCTCTGAAAATAGATCCCCCCAATGTCTTTCTACAAGCCCCCAACCGAAAAAATATTAGTGCAACGTTTTTTTGCCGTGCGTCTGCTGAGCAAAATTCATGGGCATAAAATGCAGCGCAGGACAATGTGCTGTGAGGTAGATCTATTGTGCCACCTGAATTTAGCCTCCAACCACACCAACCTGCCATGGCCCCTTTCCATTCAATTCAAATGGAACAAAGGGACATATAGCTCATCTGGTGCATGGCACACTATTCCATTTGAGTCGCATCGTTAATTCCGGTTTTACTGTTGCTGCTCGCAAAAACATAAAAGAGTTGTAGGCATGTACCATGTTTGGTTCTCCTGTAGGCTACTTCCGCAGTTGGAGCACGCCTCACTCCCGGTTGATAATCATTGTACAGCCATTTGGGATTTGGCAAAGCCAATTTTCAATTGTGAGGTTTATTGGGGAGGCGCATGCTTATTGAAGCATAGAGTCGTATTAAGATGAGAGCCACAGATTGTTTCGAGCATTTAGTTTGGGGGATGGGGTGGGGGGGGGGGAGTCATACTCACAATTGTGTGCGTGTGTTGTCTCACAAACTACCGCTTTGTGCCACATGATGGCAATAATGTACAGAGTACTTGGCCCTCAATTACGGAGCCGCGCGCCACAGAGAATACGAAAAGATTAGTAGTTAATTCTGTGAAAGGTATCAACTGCGTATTATATATATACGTACAATTAAAAATAATGCCTTTAGAAGCACATACATATACACGTTGTTTTCCAAAATGGTATTACGCTTTTTTTTAATTGTTTTAATGAATTTCTTTATTTAGCTGTTTGAATTCCCATTCTAACCAAACTATGTCTGGTAACTTTTGCTAACAAACAATTATTTAAATAATTCGGCCAAGTATTCATAAATTTCACATTATCATTGATTATTTTCATCGATAAATATATTTATATTTATATCTCGTATACAGTGTGTCAGTATCCCCGCACACATTTGACAGGCGAACGGAATCCGAGTTGGATTGACTCCGCCTCGCTCACGCGGGACTTGTCCACGCGCTCTCCTCCACACTACACAGCATGCCCGCCTTGCGCTCGCGACGCTCAGGGTGCTGAAGAAGAGCTCTACTCTAGTCCCCAGTCACTCAGCCTCATCAGCGCGCGCACGTTTCCGCGCAGGGACAGGACAGCAAAGGACAGGACAGCGCGAGAAGACAGGACTCCAAAACGAGAGAGCCCGTGGCCGCTAAAGCAACATGTTTCCCGCGTGGAGACATGGCACGCGCACTACGCGTGGCTCGAGACTGTCGCAGCAGACCATGTTCGAGGTTACCGCTGGACAGGTGTTGGTCTTCTGTTGGATTCTGATGTCAGCTACGTGTATCACCCGCGCCCAAGCCCAAGGTAGGACAAACACCTCCGGGATTGTGTTGTCATTTGATTTGTTTGTATAAAATGGGACCAGTCCCAAAGTAAAGTCACATCACAGCCCCCGTACCCCGGGGTGGAAAATGACCAAGTCCATGTTCATGAGACATCCAGTGAAAACACACCAATGGTGTGTTTTGGAGAGATCAATCATTCTGATCAGTCTAATGTTTGTATCGCTATACGATTGTTTAAGGTCACAAAACACACGCCCAAATCTATCGACTCTGTTCAATGTCAGTTTTTTTTTTGGTAACAATTTGTTCATTTTGAAATAACAGCCCAATCGACTCCCTCCAAAAAAACGTATTTGCTTTTGAAAGTCAAATTACACTTTACTCTATAGCTTATCCTCCCTTCTATGATTCATGATGAAATATACATTAAAAGCTAAAGAATGATGGTGTTCCTGCTTTTTACTCCAACCACCGTCTCTTTAAAGCTTCTCTGAGGATTATAAAGCCTCGAGACATTGGTGTGTGCTGCCCTGCCCTGCCCGGCATTAACCTGACACGTAGACATACAACCTGCCCATGTCAGCCCCCCTAATCACACAATTACTGTGGGGAAATTGGAGCGACTGGTCACTTGTGTCTGTTGGTGGATGTCCTGTGCCTTAACGCCTGGCGAAGTGCTAATGACTTAATTCATGTAAATGGCACTGCCTATCTTTTCTCACTTCCATTTTGATGTTGGGTTGAATGAATGGGTTAATAACCCCCCATTGATTCATTTCTATCAGAGAAGGCGTGGGGATAAAATGTATTGATAAAGGTTTATCATCGCAGTGTGTTCCGAACAAAATGGATCTCTTGCTCTGCAGCCCATTTCTTCCCCCCAGGTGCATCCAGATTAAATACATCTTCCTCAATCTCTAAATCCCGGTGTGCTTCGCGTATAACCGCAGGTTATAAAACGATAAAACCGTGGAACATGTTTGACATACAAATCCCTGGGGCATTTACTTCAATAGAAAAGCAGGAGAGACTGCTGATAGTCTGGTTGTGAATATATGGTTCCTACACATCGGAGGTGGCCCTGCGTCCAACCTTACAGCGCCCAGCTCAGCCTGGTACTATAACGACACTAATCCCTGAGCTGAATATTGGTATTTCATTCCCACTGCACCGGCTGCTATTGTCTCCTTTCGGGGTTCACTCTGAAATCCAGCCGGCTCCCTCTCTAACTCACGCACGCAAGCACACACACACGGAAGCACGCACACACACACGCAGGAAATCACCCCCGCACACTCAAGCATGCACGCACGCAGGCTCGCACACACGCATACACACGCACACACACACACACACACACACACACACACACACACGCACATGCACACGCACACACACACACACACACACACACACACACACACACACACAGACACACCAGTGTGTTAACGTACAAAGTAACCACCTACTTGAAGGAACTAATCAACCACAGTCCTTCCACCCACCCTCCACCCCACCCCACTAGTTTGTAGCCTCCGTTTCAGTAACTGTCTGCTTCTTTGTGCCTCTGCAACCCAGCTCTCCATACCAAGAGACCGAGCCGCTGCTAAGCTCTGCCTTGTCTGTGTGCAAAAGCCCCACACTCTCGATATGTGCTTGGTGTGGGTGCGTGTGCATGCATGCGTGTGTGCGTTTGTGTGTTGTGTAGTCTGTGTGTGTGTGTGTGTGTGTGTGTGTTTTATTCAGATTTTCCTCTGAGGCACTTGTGGGATTTTTAAAGCAAATGAAAATGTGTCATGAATGTGTTTTCTGTTGTTATTATGACTCACTTTAACCACTATTGAGCTCACGAGTAATCCTCACTTCGTCTGAGAAAAAAAGTGTGGCTTACTATGCAGCGCAACACCGATGGCCCGACTCTTGTTAGCATCTAGCACGGGAGCTTACATGCCAAGAGTGTGTGAGTGTCTGGCGAGCACTTCTCGGCTACTTCACACGGATCTACCTTTTTCCTCCTGAAACCACAATCCTTCTTCTTCGTCCCCGCGCAACTCAAGGCCCCTTCAGCGCTCCCCGGCTGCGCATTAGCATGTGTAAGTGTTTCGCCGCGAGGGTCTCTCCCGCCGCCGTCTCTTTTCAATGGAGGACAATCTCCTCCACGTCCCAACTGACGACCAATCACCGAGCGCCAGACCCCACGTCTCCCTCCCCGTTCTTCACGTAGGGTGGCCCCCCCCCCCGCCGACGACAGAGGGAGCGTTCCCCCTCTGAAGCAGCAGCTCGTCAAACCCAACCCCCGCAGGGGGTCCTTGTTTGTTTGACGCGGGCCCCGCTAATGAGTGGCGGTGTGTACGTGTGTGTGCCTGTGCATAAAGTCAGGGATGCTCAAGTTGGGCGCTCGGAGGATTCCATAAATTAGACAACACAAGGCACCGATGGCCCCCCAAGAGACCCAGAGGTGGCGTGTGCTTGTTTTTATCAGCAGGTTTCTGGAGAGGCCCCCACTGTGTTGAACAGAGGCTGGCTTGCTTCAATCCACCAGGGGGACACCTCATGGAGTCCACAGGGGGGGGCACTCCCCTGCAGCACCACCCCCCCCCCCCCCCCCGCCCCCCTTCTCAGCAGGCCGCGTAGAGCGCTCATTTAGACTCCTCGTTGAAAACACCTCATCAGCAGCAATCGTGCCACTCTTCCCCTGGTAGTCGCCGTGTTTCCCCCTCGCCACATTCGCACACTGCTGGCTGCCGTCGCTGGTTAATACGCAATGAATATTAAAAGCCCTACTTTGGACAAATTACGGCGGAAATGCAGTCAAACACCACATGTTCGGTTCTATATTCGTTTGGGTTAATGGTTCATGTTTACTCCCCAACTGCATTGAATCCCCCCTTCGTGTAGATAGCGTCGTTGACATTCTGCCAACTGGTGGCTGCTATGATTTTCGGGGACGTACGTTGTAATGGCCCTGACAGCTGTCAGCCATTTCTAAATCTTTAAATCGTATGATAATCCAGCATGCTTACAAAAAGGTCCATTTGTTTAAAAGACCCGATAAGTCCTCGTGTGATTAAAATTCCCCGGGTTTGGCAGTGGGCCCCGCAATAATATTTAATCAGTGTTGCAAATGGAACTATTTTACATCAAAATTCACTCTACTATACTGCACAATTACACAATACAATTCTGGATATAAAACTATTATGCATGTGTGCGAAATTGGGTAGATAGTAATGATATTGTGAATCCACACGTGTTTGTGTGTAGCTACAAACCATACTTACCTCTCCAACAGCCATGATGTGTCATATTTCAGGATAAACACTTGCTCTGATCATAGTTCTCATTCGGGGCCACGATTGGAGTGAGGATGGGATTGCTGTAATCTCAGTGCTGCTAGCATAGTATAATTACACACAGTGCATATTTATGGCATATTCATCTCCTTTTTTGGTGACACGTATTTAATTAAACATGTTTACTGCTCCGGAGAGCCAACAGATGTCTCCTAAAATTTGGACTAAATGCTTGTTTTGTGTGTGTGTGTGTGCAGCCGGTGCCTCTTGCGCCCAGAAAGACCAGAGATTGGCGTTTGAGTGTTGCACAGCCTCAGGTGAAACAGAATGGAAACACCTCTTCTAAGTAAGACTCCTGGGTCTCCCTACTTTCAGTCCCTGACTGCTTGGGCTGCTGTTGCTGTGACTGCAGAACTAATTGTCTACATACACACTCATATTCCTCTTCCCTCTTTCCTCTTTTACACTCGAAAAAGGACTGTTGTTCACGGAATTTGCAGAAGAACAATTGAGCAGGAACGCAGTGAAAATGATGTAGCTTCGAGAAGTCTTTAACCAGCTCAGTCAAGCGACCAAAGCTGTGTTTATTGTTCATAATGCACATATAATCAGATTAACTTGTACCTCAGGGTTTTGGCATAAACCGCATGCCCAGTTATTGCCATTTGTCCGCAGGGGTATGGTAATTGGTGTGTTCACGGGAAAAGGAGACCCATTTCGCACCATGTGTCTGTCAGAATGCCATGTCTGGCCAGCTCATCGGCAACAGGATTTACTAGAAATAGTTCTGCAGTGTAGTTGAGCATTTCTGCATTATTCTACGGATTCCAGCAACCTTGTTATGTGAATTACGTGGGCCTGAGCATAACTAAACCACTCTTACAGAAATAGTGTTTAATCAGCAATGGGAGACTTATGGAGTAAAATATGTGCGTAATGAAAGTCTTGCTTCTCAGTCGTGAATCAAATTATTCTTTCCTTTTTTTCTTTTTTCTTTTATTCACTAGTGGCACATTGAAGATCAATCTGCCTCAACTAATACAATGTAATAACTTCCTCTTTAGCTTGGGAGGGTTATGGCAATTGGAGTCTTATGGAGAGTTATGGTTTCAAGCAGTGAGAGCCAAGCCCTGCTCCTCGGGTTATTTTAGCCAGCCAGCCGAGCAAGGTTCAATTTTCATGTCTCCATGTTTTTTTTTACCCGAGAGAAGGCTTGCTGGGTGAACGTGACTAAGTTGTTTACATATTAATTCTCCCGGCTCAACCTCTAATCAATCCAGCCAACATCCTGAAAGGCCGATTCTCTACTTACAGGAACAAAGAGTATCGGCCCCGAGCACAGTGGCCCAGAGCGGGGACGCCTATTGAAAGAGAAAATGACCTTGGATCCGTATGGCACACAATTTGTTTATTTCTTTCTTCTGATACACCGTTTTCTTTCCCTTTACTCTGGGCACCAAGATGATGGTGGTTGCTGCTTCGACAAAGCTGCATTCTAAGGAGCCGTTTGACAACACGGCAGCCCCAACCTACCCCCTCCCTTCTTTTAAAACGGTCCCATTACCCCTGTCTGGGGAGCCGAAGGGACGTGCTGAATCTGGTGTTCATGGACCAGGCATCTGTCTACAAGGCCCTGAGCGGTTCCACGTCAACATTTAAACAACACAAAGGAAACTCCAGTTTGGAAAGAAGTAGTGAGAAACAATGCACTTTATAGCACAACGTGGGGTTTGAGTCCATGTTCCCATTCAAGTCGGCCCTCATGGGGACAGCTGAGTGTGTTCTTGTGTTGCGTGGGGAATGGAGAAGAAGGAGGCATGGGGGATAAATGAAAAAAAGTGTGGAGGACAGGGGGGGGGGGCTTGGGGAGGAGGCTTTTTTTTTCTTTCAATGGGGGGGAAAAATACTGCTTCGAAAGCTCTCTGGGTTATTTTTTCCGGGGAATTCTTTACATTCAACACTGTCCCTCGCCGAACACACACACACACACACACACACACACACACACACACACACACACACACACACACACACACACACACACACACACACACACACACACACACACACCAGAGAGAGAGGCAGAACTCGTAGCCTCTCCTGGATATTGTGCAGCATCACCCAGCGGCATCCTTCCACAAAATAAATAAAGGGTTCGAGTACACCTGCCAATTGATGTCCCACTCAGTTCCGATTCCGGGGAACAGAACTGTAATGGAGTCGCTGAGCAGCGTAGCACAGCTAGCCCGGGAGTCGACTGACGCGAGGGGAAGGGCTGACGCACCTCTTTGTACCTTCTGTTTGTTTCACTTTCCCAATGTGCAGTTTTCTCTCTGCTCGCTGGAGCACCGATCATGTATCAAAGACGATTGTCTTAAACGCTGCCGAGGCTGCGCCGTGATCTACTCGCAACGCTTACTTTGTGGTCGTTGAAAGCACGCCTAGCAGCCTCCCTCCGCCATTCTTCGCATTTTTTTTCTCAAATCCGAGCATTTTCATTGTTTTTTGCCCGGCGTTGTTATCAAGGCCAAAGAGCAGAAGAGCTCATCTTCATTCATGGAGGTGGCTTTGGGGGCGTGCGGGTTTTTGGTGGTGCGTGGGTAAGCGTGGAGAATAGAAGCCCGTCTAATCCGCCGTACTCTCCCTGTCACCGAACATGGTTCTGGTTCAGGAGCGGGAGACCTCCATGCTGCAGGGCCCGGCTTGACGTTCTGCTCAGCCCGCTGTTGGCAACCGTTCCTGCCAGTCCTGCTAGCGAGACTGGCGCGCTGCCTTTGGCCCCGACCCAACGCTTTGTGCTCAGTATTGATTAGAACCAGGGCTGAGCCTGGCTCTCCATTGTCCTGGTTCAGCCCACATGGTATAGCTTATCTGTTTGATGTTACTTTTGTTTCCATTTGTATTTTTTCCTCCCCTTGTTTCTATGCTTCCCCCCCCCCCCCCCGACTCCGGCCGCGTTCTGTCTCACGTCCAAGAGAGACTGGCCTCTCGACATCACAGCCCGGCCTCCCCCTCTGTGTTCTGACACCGCTCTACCTGCACGCCCTATCGACCGCGCCTTCAAAGCAGGGCCCACCAGGGGACTTAAGTGTGTGCTTATACATTCAAGAGGGTGCGAATTGCGAGGAGACCACCTGAGGCTTCCCCCCAAAAGTCTGGTGCCCAGGCAGAGTCCCATCTCGGAATGCTTTTTTTTTGGGGTGGTTTTTGTGTTCGGTATCTCTTCCCCCACCCCCCCCCCCCCCCACCGGCCCCAACTAAAAGAAGAAGTTGGGGCCGGTCGCTATGGCAGCACGTCGGAGGCACTTGAAGGCACGCTCTATCTTTGATCACTGTCCTTTCGGTTCACGTCAACAGAGGTCCCAGTCGGGAAGTGTCGGGGAGATGTGATGGGGGCTGACAGGGCCGCTCAGGGGTCCCCCTTCTCTTGCAGCTCATGTCACATCTGTACCCCCCCCCCCCCCCCCCCCCACACACACACACCCACACACCCCTATCTTTTGTGGGGCCCCCACCACTATCCATGAAAGCGCTGCAGGGATACAGTCTCAAAGCATATGCTGGGACTCAGCCCTTCCCTCAGTGCAGGTGAAAGCCTTCACAGATCAGCTGCAAAATAAGAAAACACAACACAATGCAAAACTTTGAGGAATAGCACTTCTAGGCTGGTCAGCAATATGGAAAAAGTTTTGCAGGTCGCGAGGGAGACGAGTCATGATGAACATCGTCCAAGTTTTGGTGTGCATTGGGCAGAGATTGCACCATATTTTTGTCAATATTAAATATTCTCTTTTCTATAATATTTGAACTATTAAATATTGATAAGAACTATTCATATTTATTCTTATTTAAGTAGCATATTGTGGTCGATCTATTTCATGCAGTCGCTAGACGTATTTTAACACCGTCAATCGGCAATGAATAAAACAATCGCCTTTTTCTGAATAGCAACTAATATTACGTACGGCCAGTGTGCAGTGTGTATATCAGTCAAAATCAATACACTGTGTTTGCGTGTGTGTGTGTGTGTGTGTGTGTGTGTGTGTGTACCATGTCTCCTTTCACTGGAGGGTATACCTGGATTAATATATACGGAAGAGGGCAGAACCAGCGCTTTGACAATGAAGCATGGGTACGGCATTATGCAAATTAAGTCTACCATGTGTTTCTGACCGGAATGATTTAGGATCCGTTTGAGTAAAACCCCTCTGAGGTTAAACGCAAAGTCTGTGGTGCATTGCACCTCTCCGCGCAACCAACACACTGACGCGGATAAAAGAGATTGTGCGTGGCGAGATTAGCCTCTTTTTGTTTTAATTTGAAAGGCAGTTTAAGAGTTGAACTCCATAAAAGTGTCTTTATGTCTTTAATTCACTCGAGCAGATGTACAAACACACGTGGCGGAACCACACGTTGTTGTGTGGGGTCCCGCAAACACATTTTTCTAATGTGTTACATACACTTCACACACACACACACACACACACACACACACACACACACACACACACACACACACACACACACACACACACACACACACACACACACAATTACACACTGCTACACACAGAGGCGGCAACAGAAATTGTTTTGTTGTCTTTACACTGAGCTTCCTCAGAACTAAAACCAGTCATTTGGATGCTCGGCACATCTGTTCTAAGTGGGGCATAGCAGCATTGTGTCCCGCGTGAATAGACAAAATCCAACAAGCAGCCATTTCGGTCTAAAAAGTCATGTTCTAACGTTCCTCTGCACACACACCACTTTGCAATTTACCCTGTCGCTACCATATTGTCTTTCTCTTTCTGCGCCAGACCAATGCAATAAAAAATATATAACAACAGGGGCATGAATGGTTCAAAGAGGGTGATGGCGGCGGCGGCGGCGGCGGCAGTGGTGGTGTCAGCGGTGGTGTTGATGGGAGGAATGAAAGGAGACCGATGCGTCAGTGGGGCAGAGATTGCTGTGGTTTTACAGTAGCACAAATCCCAAACTGTGTGCAGATTCCACGGTAGCTAGGAAACAGCTGACAGTTAAATGTGTTTTGGGGGGTGGGGGGGATCAACGGGATTAGCGCGCCCAGTCTGAGACCAAAACCGGTCGCTAGCCCTTTTTCTGGCGCCGGTAGCCAGCCTTTCTTTTCTATTACCTCGGGGCATTTAGCCCCGCGTGCAGTTGGGCTTGCTAGCGTTTGCATCCGTCCCCCGTGGGCTGCTTGGTACCTCGTAGCTCTTTCTGTTTGTTTTGGTTTTTCCAGAATCACACAATTAGAAATTGTTGTGTACATGTGTGCAGAAGGGGAAAAAAAAGCTAGCTTCAGAAGGTCAAACTTCAAATGTGACCTTAAGGGATGAAGAAAACATGCAGTGTGTCCATGTGCATACAACAGTGCATACGTACGCGCACAGACACACACGCACCCACACATTCATAGAGACATGATAACACACACATTGAAATAAAGACACTTTCACACACTAGTGTGTACACACACACACAGACGCACACACACACACACACACACACACATTCATCTACCCATAAAACCACCCAAAACCCCACAGACACACACACACACAAACACACATACACACACACACACACGCACACAAACGCACACGCACACAAGCACACACAAGCACACACACAATCAACTTCATTAATCTACACAAAAACCCACACAAAACCACACACACACCAACACACACCGACCCGGTCAAATTACCCACACAGAAGTAATGCAGTCCAAACAAAGACATTGTGTCTGCAGATGGAGGATGCACATGTCACATCCAATCACCGCTGTCTCTGATGAGCTGAGTGAGATTTCCTGTCGGCGGTCCCAGGGACCCAGCCCGCTTCAATTCTTCAGGGGCCCTCCACCCAATGTCTCCCGATGGCTCCCCTTAACCTCCCCACTCCCCCCCCCCCCCCCCCCCCACCCTCTCCGGTGGAGACAAACACTAGTACTAGAGGCCCCTGACGAAGACGGACGGGCCCCTGCTGTTGTCATCATGGTGGAGGGGGAGACAGGGGGTGGGGGGAGGAGGGGGGGAGACGCGAGGAGGGATTCCTGTCTCACTCTCAGCTTTACCCAAGAGAACGCCGCCAAACTGCGTTTGTATCACGAGTGACACAGATGCGATGCGATGGACTCAAGTTCGCACATGATGCCCGACATACGCAGAAGCCATGTGACAGAATGGTGAAGGAAAAGGGAGTGGCGGTATTTTCTTTTGCTTTTACGCGTCAGTTTCCTCTCTGAGCCAGGGCAGACCTTGAACCCTTCACACCGGATGATGGCTGCCACGCTTTATTCTTTAATAAATAAGATGAGCAAGAAATATTTCTTGAAAATAGGTGTAAGGCCCGTACAGGTCGAGGGCTTGTAAATATACAAAATAAGAGTCTCCTCGGAAATACTTTGAAACATTTTTCCATTCTGTAGAAGGTAATTTTATATTAATTTTATATTTGGCATGATGTGGCTTCATTGGACACGATTCACTCGTGCATGGCGCCCGAGGTCTGCAAGGGATAGAAGAGTCATGGGGATTAGAACTTTCTCTGTACGAAAAATTAATTTAATGAAATTCCATTTTCCAGTGTACTTCTGTTTCTTTAATTAACCGAGGGACCAGAGTCACTGTGATATAGAGGAGAAAGTGTGGGAGTGACAACGCTTGTTTCCAAAGATGATACTCGTTGATATTTAAATTTTGTTTGGAGGCCGACGAGCAGGTAAACCTGGCCGTCGTGAAGGCTTTTCAGCCCATCGAATGCATTTCAATGGGTTGTGGCCTTGACAGAGGATGCATGTGGTTGCAAAAACACAATCTTAGCTTAGCGGGGAAACCCATTCCACACTATAGGGCACAACACATCTCCACTCTGGACTTCAAGGCAAGTCCTGCTATAGCTACGCCAGAATAGTCCACCCATGTTTTTTTCTTTCTTTCTTTCTTTCTTTCTTTCTTTCTTTCTTTCTTTCTTTCTTTCTTTCTTTCTTTCTTTCTTTCTCCTATGGACAAAGAAGAAAGTGGGCGAGAGCAAAAGGAAAAGGTTAAAAGGAAAACAACAACAACGTCTCGCTTCGCCTTGGTAACTGCAGTGGTCTCTGAGCCTGGCTGAAACGCGCAAACGCAAATAGCGGCGGTGGCGGCGGCGGTGGTGAAGTTTAAAAGCTTTAATCAAACCACCACTGGGAGAACCAATGTGGTGTTGCACTTTGCATCATTGAATGCCTGTTTTATTAATGCTGTCCAAAGTGAACAGGGGTAGTGGTGCTGGGGGAGTCAGAGGGGGGGGGGGAAGTGTAAGGGCATTGTGCACTTGATTGTAAAGCAGGGTGGAGCGGAAACAATGGGCATGAAAAAAACATGGCTGTGGAGCTAAAAGAAAAAAATGAAAGCAAAGGGAAAAATTGCAGACTTCCATTACTTCGGAAGTCGGCGGGTGGAGGGGAAGGGTCGGTTACCACGGTTTCCAACCTGACGTCGTCAACCCCCCCCCCCCCCCACCCCGTCCCGTCCCGTCCCTCGTGCCGGTTTTAACATAACGTGTTCCCCCTTTTCAGTTAACGTGCTTTCATCAAAGTGCGCTCTGACGCAGACTGCCGTCTCGTTCAGCGCTCCCCGGGCGAGGCGACGTTGTCTGGTGGCGGTCCTGAAGGAGTGAGACACAAAGAGAAGCCTTGTGTTCATTGTAGAGTGACGCGCCAAACAACTCACTCACACAAGGCTCCGCGGGCCCTCTGCGTAGCAACGTGTTGATGGCGCGCCCCCGAGCGTGAGACGCCGTCCAATCGCTGTGATGAACCCCTCTGCGTTTGTTGCACGTAAATGCTGCGATGTTGCTGGCGCCCGGTATTGTCGCGGTCAACGTAACCCCCCCCCCCCCCCCCACTCTCCAAAATAAAATAAGAAAGGAAGGTCACAATTCATTTTGCACTCCAATGAATAAATGGCATCATAGAGGAGAGTCTTTTTTACAGGGGGTGCAGTTCAGTTATGGTCCCCTAAAGGGCTTCCTGACTGGGAGTGTTTGCTATTTGTTTTATGTGGTGAGGAAATGAAGACGCTCAAGCAGTTGATGAAAATCAGGAGCTATTGTTGTCTGACAGCGAGCACCTTTACCGTGACGGCCCGTGTGGTTAATTTGTGAGACGGAGAGGCAGGGAGGCGTCGCCGCACCCCGACGGCGGATACGGCGGCCTGGTTGAGGCATTTAAAGTGAACCGCTGTTATGAATGACACTCGGGTCTAATGAATATGTATACATTTATAAAAATAGGCACGGTGTCCCTCTCAACGTCAATTGGGAGTGACAGTCACATTCAGTGGGCATGGCGATGATGGTGATGCTTCAGGGATTAGACAAATGACACAGGCACGCACACAAACACATTCCTACACAGGCACACATAACACACGCAAACAAACGCGCGCACACACTTTCTTACACAGACACACACTAATAGATGCAGAAGAAACACAAATGGAAAACACATGCAGGCAGCGTGCTTTTAATTTTGTACTACCGTTTAATTATTGGGCACAAAATAAATAAATAAGTACGACTTACTCATGTGAAATCACCCTAATGGCCCGATAATAATATTATTCAAACATGAGTTATTGTTTCTTTAGCTTCATTAGGTGGTTGTGTCGCGGCGCATAGATCGCTTATTAATACACCAGCCGGATGCCGGAATCCGAATGGATTTCTCGTAATCGTAGTCTAACTTCACTGTAACACTGTATTGTTAACCGACGATTTATGGCTCACAGGCAGAACCTTTATATTTCTGCCAACTCATTTACAGTCCATTCACCCACTCAGCAACTGCCAACCATATGACAATTAGTTGGTTGCTTTATTGGGTGTATCGTTTCCAGACACATATTCATTAACTCGGGCGGCCATTATGGAAGCATAGCATAAGTGTAAGGTGGTCTTATTGGTTATTTGTTCCAGGAAGAGGATTCACCGCCTTTGTTGGTTGCCATCACAAAAGCTTTATCAAAAGACAATAAGCGACTTTTAATATCAAATCTTGTTACAAATACCTTGAAGCGGTTTTGAACAAGTACCATATTCACAATCAAGCACAGCATTGTCTCTTTGAGGATATATTTTTCAGCGTTTGTACAACCCGTCGAATAAAAAGACAAGCAATCGAAACAAACACTTTTCATTCATATTTATCTTTCATGAATCGGGAAACATTGTGTTACAGAGACTTAAGGTAATTGCTTACGTAATTTCTCTCTTTGTCTCGTTTGCTCGCAGTTATAATGGATTCATGCCTGGTAGGTGTTTCTGTGTTGGTGTTCAGCCTCACGTCACGCAACTATTGACAAACGGCCAGGCAAGTGGTGTAAATCCATGTGTTTTTCCTCACCCGTTCAAATGTAATCAACACATTCCCCTCTGTTGGGCCATTCTGAAGACCCAAACGTAGATCACCTCCGCCTCAGAGATAGGGCGGCGGAGACTTTGATGGAGATGAATGGAGCATCTATGGGCTGAGAGAGAAAGGTTACCTTGATGTGAGCTCTCTCGCAGCTTTACTTAAAGCAGCAGCGCTGCCCAGCTGAGAGGGGTAGGGAGGGGGGAGGGAGGGGAGAGAGAGAGAGAGAGAGAGAGAGAAGGGGAGAGAGAGAGAGAGAGAGAGAGAGAGAGAGAGAGAGAGAGAGAGAGAGAGAGAGAGAGAGAGAGAGAGAGAGAGGGTGGAAGGGAGAGAGAGAGAGAGAGAGAGAGAGAGAGAGGGAGAGAGGGAGAGAGGGTGGAAGGGAGAGAGAGAGAGAAGGAGAGAGAGAGAGAGAGAGAGAGAGAGAGAGAGAGAGAGAGAAGGAGGCTGGACGTGGGGTACCGCTGACCCCGCGGCGCAGTAACCTTGAGCCAGGAGCCTGCCGCGCGGAGGCTCGGTATTTAAAAAACGAACCCAGACAAAAAAAAGGGAAAAACACAACAACCTAGGGAACGTCTGACTTAATTGGGTTGGACTGCACCCGTGGACGGGAGCCATCAGACCGCACTAATTAACGGTTGAAACAACCTTCAAAGTGGCAGACAACGGTGTGTGTGTTAGCAACGATATCGCCTCATCAAACCCTCCCCCCCACCCTCCCACGGCCCCCCCCCCCCCCCCCCCCGACTCTCCCGCCGCCCCCCCACTAGCTTTAGGGTTGCTCGGCCGCCCAGACTTACTGCAGACCCTGTGTGTTTACTGTCTTGCCGGGGTCCACCCCCCAAGACCGTCTGTTATTCTGCTTGCTTTATATTATTGTTTTTTCCCCCCATCAGCCGAAATCCAAAACAGGTCGGAGGCAGTACCCAGGTTCAGGAACAGCTTTGCCGAAAATTGGAATGAAAACAAAAGCAAAGATCAAGGTTGTAAATGACATTGCCGCCCCCCCGTCTTTCTTACCACTAGCTAGACACTCTGGCGGGTTACCCCTGTCGCCCGTCCTAGAGAGGGAGAGTAGATAATAGACGCCCTAAAAAATATATAAACCGGAATTGTGAGAGCAATCTGAGACGAGAAAGATCATTATCACCTCTGTTGTGCTCGAGTCATACCGGTTTATCTTAAATTATGTTCTTTTGTCAGTTTAGGTTTTTTTTGTCCTCTTCTTCTCCAAAACACGGTTCAGTGAACAGAAAACACAGTTTAGGAGCAATGTCCTCGGACTGTTTTTAGCATTCATTTAGATGCAAAAAAGGTGTGTATGTGTGTGTGTGTGTGTGCTGACTCAAATCTGTCAGATTCAACCTCACCATCATAGAGAAGCCGGGAAGGTCTATGAATCATTTGTTTGTTTTGGAGGTTTTTTCTGCTTCCCCTGATTCAGCAAGCACCCCGCTCTCCCCACCACCTCCTCCTCCTCCTCCTCCTCCTCCTCCTTCTCCTCCTCCACCTTGACACAGACATGTTGATGAGGTGCTTGGCCGCAGCTGCCAAGGTTAGCTTGTAGCTGGTGGGGCGGGAGGTTGAGGAGAGAGAGCAAATCTGCTGTTATTGAATAATAAATAAATAGAAATGTGTCCCGGGCTGTAACCGATCTCTGTTGTTTCTCGTCATCTCTCCCCCCTTCTCTCCCCCTTTTCTCCCCCTCCTCCCCCCCCCAGGCGGTCAGGTAGACGGACGGACAGCTGGGGCCTTGTACCACGTGTAATGGCCTGTATATATGCAGGGGGGTGTCATATTTCAATCACGGCCACTGAGGCTGAAATTGGTGGTTTGAGATGAAGTTGAAAATTGGAAAGTGGCCATCGCGTCTGCATGAGGAAACACATTTGAATCCTGCCGGCGAGGGAGAAAAAAGCCAAGCTAAGACAGACCCGGTGCTTGGAATAGCAGGGGAGGGCCAGGGTGTTGGTAGGGTATTAGCCCAGTGGCTCGCTCGGTCCTAAATGATTTTTCCCTGCAGCTGGTGGGAGGTGTGAGGGAGACTCTTGTAATATACCTTTTAATCAATGATTTATCATCGCAAATATTAATGAGCCATGAATGATGCATCGGAGTGTGATGAGGTAGATCCACAATCACATTGTTAAATGTCACAGAGCTGTTCATTCGTGGTAATGAGGAATTTGTAATTATAAATGTGTCGCGTTATTTGGCCATAAATTCGCAGCTGAAAGTGATATTCTGGTACACATTAATTCGCCTTTTATATTTGTGCGGTTAGGCCGTTTGAAATTAGTTTATCAGTTTCACCTTTTTAATTTCTCAGTCGCTTTACCCGCTACCTCCCTTCGACTGGCATACGCTACACGGCCACGTTAACTGAATATTCATTATGTGACTAATGGTGGCTTCTTTGAGGAAGGAAATGATCATATATTAGGTTCTTGCCAGAAGGTGGAGGAGGTGGAGGAGGAGTGCGGTCCAAGAGAACGGGTGGAGGAGGAAGAGAGTTAGAACCGCTGATGAATGAGGCGATGCCGGGAAGTGGGTTTTAGCAGAATGGGTGCGGGGGGGGGGGGGGGGGGGGGAGAGAGAGAGAGGCGAGGAGGGGGTCTCTCAGGCGTGGTGGGGGTGAGGGTGTGCCGAGCCTTTTTTTATTTTCTCCCGGCAACAGTTTGATTAGATCAGCGACTATTTGGCTGATAGGATCCAATGCCACGCACCTGTGAATCTCTCTCTCTCTGTCTCAGGTAGCAGGAGGGGGAGAGGGACAGAGAGGCAGCTAGAGAGAGAGACAGCAAGAGAGATACAGCAGGAGAGAGAGGGAGAGACATCAGGAGAGAGAGCCAGAGAGACAGCAAGAGAGAGAGAGAGAGAGAGAGAGAGAGAGAGAGAGAGAGAGAGAGAGAGATACAGAGAGACAGCAAGAGAGAGAGATAGGAAGAGAGACAGCAAGAGAGAGAGAGAGAGAGAGAGAGAGAGAGAGAGAGAGACAGAGAGACAGAGAGACAGAGAGACAGAGATACAGAGAGACAGCAAGAGAGAGAGAGAGAGAGAGACAGAGAGACAGAGATACAGAGAGACAGCAAGAGAGAGACAGCAAGAGAGAGAGAGAGAGAGACAGAGAGACAGAGAGACAGCAGGAGAGAGAGATAGGAAGAGAGACAGACAGTAGGAGAGAGTAAGAGAGACAGCATGAGAGAGAGAGACAGAAAGAGAGACGTTCAGCAGTAGCGAGAGACAGACAGAGAGACAGCTAGAGTGAGACTGCAGGAAAGGGAGAGACGGTGCGATAGCAAGAGAGAGACAGAAAGAGAGACACAGCAGGAGAGAGTGATGGAGAGACGGCAAGAGAGACGGACAGCAAGAGAGAGAGAGACAGCTAAAGAGAGACAGCAGGAGAGAGAGTCAGAGAGACAGCAAGAGAGAGAGAGAGAGACAGCAGGAGAAAGCCAGCAATAGAGAGAGACAGAGAGGCAGCTAAAGAGAGACAACAGGAGAGAGAGACAGCAAGACAGACACACGGCAGTAGAGAGAGAGAGACCTCGCCGAGGTGGTGCATCGCAGCAGTGTCCCCTGCAGCCACTCCGACGTGCCCTGCCTCTCTCTTTACCGCCGCCGTCGTCCGCGGTTACCGCGCGATCGATTCCCGTGGCGGGGCAGTCATTTGCAGGGGCTTGATAGGACATGATTAAAGATGTGCTGCAGCGATGCTGGGGCCCGCGGTGCCTCGAGACGACAGCAAGGCCATTGTCTCGTTGACACAACACCCCTCTGACGCCTCGCCCGCACCCACACCCACACCCACGGACACATTAACGACCAGCCAACGGACACAAGACACCCGCCCACCCTCCCACCGAAGAGAGGGACGAGAGGGGAGAGAATGGG
>NC_044049.1:4917017-4929517 GCF_902167405.1 Gadus morhua | reverse complement strand
ACACACACACACACACACACACACACACACACACACACACACAAATACATAGACACAAACACACACACACACACACACACACACACACACACACACACACACACACAAATACATAGACACAAACACACACACACACACACACACACACACACACACACACACACACACACACACACACACACACAAATACATAGACACAAACACACACATACACACACACACACACACGTACAAACACACACACAAACACATACACAAACACAGCTCTACGCACACATACACACATACACATAAACACACGGAAATAAATGCCCGCACTCATGGCCCACACATACATACACAAACACACACACACACACACACACACACACACACACACACACACACACAAACATACACTCACGCACAGAACAATGACACAAGTAGAGTTCCCTTTTGACTGTGATGCCCCTAACAGAGCCAGATGCTGCTTGGGTTCACTCATGCCTCCCCTCTCCCTCCCTCCCTCCCTCCCTCCCTCCCTCCCTCCCTCTCTCCCTCTCCCCAACTCCCAGGCCAACATGAATAATATTCCCCTCTAAATCTCTTTAATTCCATCAACTGCTGCCCAGCCAGTGAGGGCAGCTATTTTGTCTTAACGTTGCATTTTAGTGTGTCATTAAGAAGCTCTGGTGGAGCTGGTGGTCAGTGCTGCAGTGCACTGAGATGGCCCTGTGTGTTGGTGTGTGTGCGAGTGTGCTTTTGTGTGTGTCTATGTGAGTGTGCGGGGGTGTATGTGTGTATGTGTGTATGTGTGTGTGTGTGTGTGTGTGTATTTGTGTGTGTGTGTGTATCTATGCGTTTGTGTCTGTGTGCGTGTGCATGTGTGTGTGTGTGTGTGTGGGGGTGTCTGTGTACCCGTCTGTGCGCGTGGGCGTGGTCCTGTGTGTGTCTATGCGATGCGCGTGTATGTATGTGTGTGTGTGTGTGTGTGTGTGTGTGTGTGTGTGTGTCTAGGCCTCACCCCTGGGCCATGCTCTCTCTGGTACATCCAGTCAAAAAGAGAGTTCTGTCTGAGCTGCTCGGGCAACTGGTGCAACACGAGCACAAGTCCATAGTGGGTTCCCTGTCGCTCTAATTATGTCCCTGCAAGCTCTAATTTCAGTTTTCAGATTTTGATGACACCGGCCACAGCCGTCACATTAGAGTGAGGCGAGAGTGCGGGGCGATTCTAATTGTGAACCGTATTTCACGTTACCGTCTGCAGTGGCCGTCGGTGGCGGCCGGGGTAGCGTCTGTTCCTCGAGCCGGTGTTTTTTTTGTCGTGTACCGCCACATGTCTCGGTTCTTCGGGTTCTTGGCACCGCCCAGGCGTCTGGAGATCAGGGTATTGGTGTTGGCCATCTGCCATTTGACTGGGCGGCCGCGGCGAGGGCTCCTCGGGGGGGGGCCAGAGAGGTGGCTCGCCGACCGGCGCGCTGACATTGATGCTAAGAGAGACTGGCCTCGTCTTAATCAGCGGACTGAGCGGCAGCAGGGAGCCTCAGAGCCGGCCTCGACCTCTCCGTCTGCTCGCCTTGCACCGTCCGAGCCCACCCTCCCTATCTCCCCTCCTCGCCGTCCCACTGAGATGTTTTTTCATTTTTTAACGAGGTTTAAAGTCGTTTGCAATCGCTGGAAACGCTGGAAAGAATGTGTTTTGGGCCACAGGTCTTTGGGCTGATGTGAAGTCAGCAGCCTTTGTCCGACTTGCTTCATGCTACCGTAGCACCAGAATTGCAGGGGGATTAATAAAATGTTTTCTTATCTTATTTGATCTTAATCTTATTAATATTGTTTAATTTCTTTGATTTAGGAACGATGATTGTACTTAAACTGTGTGGTTGGCCATGGGGGTGGGCCCTGTGGTTTAGATCTTTATCTGGTCAAAGTGTTTAACTCACAGAGCCCCAATTACCTGAAGGTCAGAACGACCCGATCTGAGATTGCTTCAAATGTAGGAAAGAAATAACCCAAAACCCCCTCCAACCACTTCATGCCACGTCCTAGCTGGTGTGAATCATTTCTCCGGCTTCTCCAGATGCCTGCCACTTGTCAGATATGTTTACTATCATGCTATACTTAGCTATGATGATACGTGCATAAAACACCAGGAATAAATCCCCAAATTTGCCACAGTGGTGGAATCGAATTTAGCTTGGAACCAAAAAAACCTCATCTGTCGGATGAGATTATTATCAGCAAATATTCCCTCTGAGCATATTTACTTCAGTATCTCATAGCAGCGGTGATCGCCCCCACCCCCTCCCATCTTGGTGTGTTTTTCTGCCCCCAGTATCACAATGACAAACAGGGCTGGGGGGGGGGGGGGGGGGGGGGGGGTTTGATCCAACGTAAACACTGTGATGTCACCGACACCAATTGCAACAAACACATGAAAGAAAGGAAAAACAAGGATGTGGGATTATCTGGCCACTTCTATTCATGGCGGACCCCCGGGGTAACGCAATGATGCAGTACCGCGGCTTATCGCACCGTGGTGGAACACCACCCTGACAGCTGTCCACCAATGTTATCCACTGCTGCCATCCTAATCCCACCACTCGGACACCTCCGACTCAGCCCCACCCGCACCACGACGGCAGCAGTAAAGCATGGGAAAACAACATTCCTTCACACAAACACACACACACTCACACACACACTCCCCCTCGCTCAACATGTCCCTCCCACTCACCCCCCTCCCTCTCGCGGCCCCCCGCTCCAACTCCGTCCATGTCTCTTCCTCTCTCTGCAAAGTCTAGGTGATGGGAGCTCATCCGACCCAACAGAGTGGGACTCCCCCCCACACACACACACACACACACACACACACAAACACACCAACCTCAGCCACCTCTAATCCCAGTGTTTGGATTAGCCGCCTGCCGTAATCTATCTGTGTGGTGACACATTCAACCATCGCGGCTGCCCAGGGCTAGAGAGAGAAAGAGAGGGAGAGACAGAGGGAGAGAGAGAGAGAGAGATAGAGACAAAGAGATTTGAAGAGAGAGAGAGGGAGAGGGAGTTGGAGAGGGAGAGAGAGAAGTAGAGACACTGAGAGACAGAAGTAGAGAGAGAGATACAGATGGCGAAGGTAGTGACACTGAGAGACAGAAGTAGAGAGAGAGATGCAGCTGGAGAGGTAATGACACAGAGAGATAAAGACAGAGAGAGTCAGACAGACAGAGAGAGACACAGAGGGAGTTCCATGATGTATCAGAAGTGCCCCCATAGTTAATCCAGGCCTGTCTGCAGTCAGTCTTCGAAAATTCCGCGTTAGAATTTTCGAAGACTGCGTTAGAACGACAACACAAACGCACACACACACACAAACACATGCATGAAGCTCGCACACGCGTGCCCATGGGTCTCCTTGACATTACCTCTTGACAGGACCGAGCACAGCCTCGCATTCCTGTCACATCCCTGCTCGACTCCATGTTTTAGAACGGTGGACCCAATGGCACAACGCAACCTTTTTCTCTCTCTATGTCTGTGTGTGTGTGTGTGTGTGTGTCTGTGTGTGTGTGTGTGTGTGTGTGTGTGTGTGTGTGTGTGTGTGTGTGTGTGTGTGTGTGTGTGTGTGTGTGTGTGTGTGTGTGTGTCTCACACTCTCTGTGTCTGTCTCCCTCTCCACTTCCCTCTCTCCCTCTCCCTCTGTCCCTCCCTTTCTCACTGTCAATCTACCTCTCTCTCTCTCTCTCTCTCTCTCTCTCTCTCTCTCTCTCTCTCTCTCTCTCTCTCTCTCTCTCTCTCTCTCTCTCTGTCTCCTCTCTCTCTCTCTCTCTCTCTCTCTCTCTGCCTCTCTCTCTCTCTCTCTCTCTCTCTCTCTCTCTCTCTCTCTCTCTCTCTCTCTCTCTCTCTCTCTCTCCCTCTGTCTCTCACTCGTCATCGTGTCGATCACTGCCAGGCTGTCACTGTGGATCTGGGTGTGAGCCCAGGCGTCTCTCAGCGTCATATCCAGACACACGCTTAAGAGACTACTTCTCTCTCTCTCTCTCTCTCTCTCTCTCTCTCTCTCTCTCTCTCTCTCTCTCTCTCTCTCTCGCTCTCTGTCTCTCTCTCCCCTCCCCCCGCTCCCTTACCTTCTGAGAGTTCCAAAGTTTATAGTCGTGGCTGGGTTTTTATTTTATCTATTTTATTTTATTTATTTATTACCAACAGCGGCTTCCCCGTTTCAGATGGCCGCCGGGCATGCGGAACAGAGTACACATGGCCAGGGAATCGAGAAGTGTAAATAATTTCCTCATGTGGAAAGTTTGCAATTAACCGGGGATGTCAGCCTTTGTAAAATATAATTGAGTTCGGGACGAAGAGAACGTCTCTAATCCGACCGATGGAGAGCTGTCAATCACGGCCCCTCGACAACACATTGATTGTTTATGTCTCTCGCTCTCTCTCTATTTCTCTCTCGCTCTCACTCTCTCTCGCTCTCTCGCTCTCTCTCTCTTGTTCTCGCTCTCACTCTCTCTCGCTCTCTCTCTCTCGTTCTCACTCTCTCTCTCTCTCTCTCTGTCTACTGCTGTCTCTCACTCTGTGTGTCCCTCTCTCTTGCAATTCTGTTTATATCTCTGTCCATCTGTCTATCTCGATCTCTGTCCCTGGCTCTCTCTTTGTCTCTGGCTCTCTCTGTCTCTGTCCCTGGCTCTCTCTCTCTCTCTCTCTCTCTCTCTCTCTCTCTCTCTCTCTCTCTCTCTCTCTCTGTCTCTGTCTCTGTCTCTGTCTCTGTCTCTGTCTCTCTCTCTGTCTCTCTGTCTCTCTGTCTCTGTCTCTGTCTCTGTCTCTGTCTCTCTCTGCTCTCTCTCTCTCTCTCTCTCTCTCTCTCTCTCTCTCTCTCTCTCTGTCTCTCTGTCTCTGTCTCTGTCTCTGTCTCTCTGTCTCTGTCTCTGTCTCTCTCTGTCTCTGTCTCTCTCTGTCTCTCTCTCTGTCTCTCTCTCTCTCTCTCTCTCTCTCTCTCTGTGGGTGCTCTCTCTCTCTCTCTCTCTCTCTCTCTCTCTCTCTCTCTCTCTCTCTCTCTCTCTCTCTCTCTCTCTGTGGGTGCTCTCTCTCTCTCTCTCTCTCTCTCTCTCTCTCTGTGGGTGCTCTCTTTACTGTGCTGATCTCAGGGTGTGTCCCGTACTTTCTTGGCATTGAAGTTGTGTTGTACCCTTTGAGTTAATGTTATGTTATGTTAAAAGTATTAAGACATGATTTACCTTATTATTTCCAGATGGGGAAATGTATTGTGATTTTCTCTCCAACTGATAGTAATGCCGCTGACAGTAAAACAACCCCAATAGTAATAATGTGAGTTTATATTGGCTAAGATGATACAGCAAATAGGAGAAACAATAAGGGTTTTGTGGACAACAGGGCCAAGCAATTGGAGGCATTTATTACCTTTATTTCCCTCAGCTCCAAACAGTTTAATAAATTCACAAAACTGAATCACTTTAATTTACTTGTGTATTGGAAACCTGAAGACAATCCCTTTGTTGTATTTTATTAAATCCGTCTTAGGCCTCCAAGCTAATGTCCTCCAACAACTTTACATAGTCAATTAATACATACATTTTATTCTACTCATTTAGTGCGATAAATACATTGAACAACCACCCCATAGTGATGTTTTATTAAAACAAAATTAATTGCTTGTGTTCAGACCAGAATTCATTATTCATTTTATTTATTATTCATTATTTAATCAGTTAGCGTACGCATTTTAGCAGTCTTCCTTAATGAGGTTGGGCGTACCTCATAGCTGTCAGGGGAGACCCACTCCAACCACTACACTCCACTGTGGTCACTAACCCCTAACTTACTAATTAGTATTACATATAACTCGTATTAAAGGGTAAGTAAACCCAAAAATCCCTATTTTCAGTCTCAATAAGTTTCATGAACATTTGTGTTATTTTTTAGAGAAATAAATAGCATACTTTAAAAAGGTCTGCTACTACCGGCTAAACCAGTTTTAAGAGTCCTGCTTTTCTATTTGCTGGATGTTAGGGTTAGTCCACAGGAACAGGCAAGAACGTGGATTGTGATAGTGCTGTTATGTACCCTGCGTTCCAATACCCATACTAACATACTGTTTAGTAAGTCCCAATACATAGTATGGAAAATGCAGTATGCATTAAAATACCCGGATGTTATGCTACATCCGATCGCATTGCACAGTATGCAAGCAGGCATGCTTTTTGGCTATTCTGCCCCACAATTCTCTGCACTGCAGAAGATACGTCACCTCAACTGAGCCCGCGAAAGTCGGGTGGCACTGTAGTACGTCTGAATTGTATGCACACTGTATGCAACAGTTATATGTAAGGATATCTGCAGTACTTATTACAAGTAAAAATAAAAAGTATGCGATTTGGAACGCAGCAGGCTCGTTAGGGAGCAATTAGGTGCAGGTGTGTTGCTGCTTTGTTTGCATCGTTAGGACATTGTTCCCTTGTCTTTAGCTCTAGTATGGGTCTGAAAAAACCTCACTTCAACTCAATTTTAGCTTTCTCAATACATCTTGATTTAAGCCCAGGCAGACGTAACACGGATCGGCGACCACCGGTCTCGTACCTGTGTCGGTCTTTGTCAACACGCGCAGTGTCGCTGTCCCCACATGTCAACTCCTGATTTACCCACCGTGGCGCTATACTTCGCATCTTCCCAGGCAACGTCCGCTTGGAAATGTCAACCGTTTACGGCGCTCAAATATCAACTGTCACCGGCCCTAAGCAACCCCCCCCCTTCTCAAACCACGAAAGAGAAAAAGATGGACCTTAAAGTGGCAGGATAAATGAGTCTGCTTACTGAACAATCATGTTTTTGTCCCCTCTAATTCCTGCCCATCTGTCTTCCCCCCGGTGGCAGTCACAGCCGGGGGCTCTAATCTCTGGCCTCTCTCTAACGAACCCCTCACTGCCAGGCCGCGAGAGAGAGGGGCCGGCCACGGTCACATCAGACACTCCACCACCAAACTCTGCCCCACGTTATCTCGCACTCGGACAAAAAAAAAATGTGTTTCAAAATTAGTATTCCCCTCCCTAGGTGTGCATGAATATGGATGGAGAGGGATTTGGTCGGCTGGCGTTCGGATATGCTCTTAATAAGAATATTAATAATAATAATAATCCTTGGAGTTATCTGTGGTGATTATGGACTCCATCCAAGATTTTTGGGGCGATTTAGGTGAGCCTATTTAAATACCCCGACAATTGGTTTAACAGCCCCATTCATCAACTGCTTGATCCTCCAGCAACAGAGTGTTAATTACATCAAGGAAGATATGCACGACTAAAAAAGATATGCAGAACCAAAAAGAAATGGGGATTCTTGTTAATCAGTCTGCTTCATTTCCACAACTGACAAGGTTTGATATATATATATATATATATATATATATATATATATATATATATATATATATATAGAAAGGCCATGAAATATTCATTGCGTTGTGAGCCGAATGTTCCTCAGATGATGTTTTGATGGGTCATCATGATAGGGGATATTACCATAGGTGCGCTCAGGGTGTATCCAGTGCTGTCTTGCATGATAATTAGCAACAACAAAAATCCAAACAAAATCTTTGATGCCGACACAACCTGGAACCAGCCAGTGTTTGCAGGAATTATGCAATGGGGAGTATGAATAATAATATCTGTCTTTTCAGTTTACCTCGAAAGTGTTTTTTTTATTATTTTTTTTCAGCACACGTTAAATAAATGTCAAAGCTACGGGCTGCTTGTAAATAATTACATTTAGTTCAGAAAGACGATTTATTATGTTTCCTTCCGATTCCGTACCCGAGGGCCACCTTCCAAACAGTCAAGCGCAACAAAGCCAAATGAATGCCACGACGCATTTAAAGACAATGCCTGGACTCAAACACTGACGGCTTGGATTTAGCAGAGAGGAAGGGTGTGGCGTCGGTTGGTGGTGGTCGAGTGGTGGGTGGATGTAGGACACCGAGGAACGCACTAAACTATTCAGAAACTCAAACCAAAATCTGTGCGAGACCCATAAACCCATGTCCCTCGAATCCACTGTGTGTCGAACACGGCACAGAAAAGTAGGACAAATCCTCCAAAAACACAGCATCGGTTCATTCCGTACGTCACCCGCTCGCAAGGTGGAGTCGTGTGATTGGCCATCAAGGGCCTTCAGGGGCTGGCTAGCCCACAGGACGTCGAAAACAGAAAAAAGAGAAAAAGCCATTCAAATGGATTAATTACTTAGGGCGCTGACTAATAGCCTGCTCTCAGCCAACCACCGGGGCTTATTGAACACTCTTGACTAATCAGTCCAAGACAGTGGGTGGTCACTTGACACGGCCCTAACCACCACCAAGCCTGATGGCATTAGTCAGTGGTGGAAGAAGTGGTGGGGGGGGCTGTGTAGAGGACCTCTCCTCTAAAGCGACTCCTCTTGCACCTGCCACTGTCTCCATGACGATGGCGTCGTGTTGCTGTGGAGGCTCTTCAGCCCGTAGAGAGCTGGAGACCCAGAGTGATGGTGGAGTCGTCTTCACCACCACCCCCCCCCCCCTTCCCCCCTCTCCCTTGCGTCTGGGAGGGGGGTGGCGGCCTGCTGACGGGGTGGATACATTGGATTGAGCCCCCGATTCCCCGATCCTCTTTTTGTCGGTTTTGCTGTTGTAACTTTTTTTGGGGGGGTGCTTAGCAGAGGTGAGTAGTGGACAGTTTTTTGGATGAGGGTTTTCATTGTTGATGAGGATTTGAGATCAGATTCGGGCAGATATATTTGGATTGGTTGCTGGGTGAGGCCCGGCGGAGACCAGAGTGCTGTCCCCGTCAGCTTTTGTCCGAATAACTATTAAAAGCAGCTGATGTGCAAAAAAAAGAATGTGTACTAGTGATTCACACCGACGCCCAGAGAGAAAGTTTTCTTTTCTCAAGTTAGACTCTCTCTCTGTCACTTACTTACCATATGTTGGCCATGAAAAGCAGCGTTAGAGTTGGCTTCTTCCAAGCCTGGTGCGCAAAATACGAAGATTCATCCAATTTAATTTACCTGGCATTGGCCTGAGTACAATGCAGAGCCTCAGGCGGTGTTTATGAATATGAATTATCATACGAAACAAGAAAAACCTTAAGAACAGAGCTGGACTAGCAGGAAAACACTGGTGGTACTTCTAACGATACCTTTGTGTTTAGTGTGTAGGACTGTCTTCTGTGTTTTTCTGCCATGTGTGTATGTTTGTGTGTGTGTGTGTGTGGGGGGGGGGGGGGGGGGGGGCGAGAGAGGGAGGGAGGGGGGGGGAGATGGCAGGAATCTTCATTATGTGGCTTTCGTGTGACTGTGTTGACGGGGAAATGCATCCAACCGTGCCGGCTGCATCTAAGTAGCCACGTTGCAATCCAAATCCTACATCTTTCATTGTTTTCATAGCTCTTTGGTTCTTCCTATGAATGTTGAGGAGAGCACACACAACCACCAGCACACACACACACACACACACACACACACACACACACACACACACACACACACACACACACACACACACACACACACACACTACCCTTAAACTCATGATTATCACAGCTGTAATCGGCCATTCAATCCTTCAGTCTTGGGCTCATTAAGTACGGGGGGGGGGGGGGGGGGGGGGGGGGGGTTGTGGGGAGGGGGGGGATTGTGGGTGGGGTAGACACCGTGTGCTCCGGTACTGTCAGCAGCCTGTGCTCCAGCGCCGGCTTAAACTAACAGATTGTTAATAAAATCCGGTGGCAAGCAGTCAGGGGTTTTAAGTGTTCTGTGGAGCTCTGCCACCATCAACCAGGCAGCAGGAGCTCCCCCCGACCCGACCTGCTGTCACGGCCATCAACCAAACACACAGGAATTAGTCCCCATCTCTTTTGTCGGTTTGGTTCGCGTTTTTCTTTTTCTGAACACCGAGGTCAAATATGCGGACGAAAGATTTTCTATGTTGGAAAAAAATCCCTGAAAGATGTATTGTCTTGTTTCATTTCTTGATGCATTGTAGTTAATGTTTTTTAGATATGTATATATATATATATTACTATATATATATATATATCAATTATGAATATTTATATATAATATTCATACATATATATATTAACGGCTAGTCTATTATTCATGTTGCCCCATTCTTTGTGTCTACATGCATTTGCAGGTTGTTTGTTGTTCTGTATTTCTTTGTGTGGGAGTGCATTATTGACACTAATGGCTTTGGGTCGCATACCTGATTGGATCTGCCGGCGCCTGTCAGGTTAAATCCGGGGAAAAATTGGACTATGTTTGTGGTTTAAGTTCATGTTTTCGCCTCTGTATGTGTGTGAGTGTGCACTTTCGTGTGTGTGTGTGTGTGTGTGTGTGTGTGTGTGTGTGTGTGTGTGTGTGTGTGTGTGTGTGTGTGTGTGTGTGTGTGTGTGAGTCATCGGCCCACGGTAGGGTCGGTGCAGCATTGCCCCCGCCCTGATTGTGCGCTTGTGCATGTCCCCTCTTTACCTCCGCTCGGGCTAGCCTTGTCTGGCGGCCGTTTTGAGAAGCAGAGGCGGCAGGAAAAAATTACGGACGACGGCAATCACTTCACATTCCCCCGGTCGTAAGCCGCCCTCGGAGCGCTCGTACGGGGCATAGCAAGCGGCGGCCTGTGAGTCGGACCCCCGCGCATGAACACAACGCCGACTCCTGCTGGGGGTCTGACGGTCCGAGGAGGGGACAGGCGGGAGGAGGGGGCAAACAAACAAACGTGTTTGTCCCGGCTTTGCAGGAGGAGCAGCAGCTCACAGGGTCAATACACTTCAGGTGGAGGATTAATCTGTTGCATGTGAGATCGGGATGATATGCTATCTCCCCTACTCCTCTCTACCCCAACCCCAGCCCCCCCCCCCCCCCCCCCCCCCCAACCCCGAACACACACTCACACCACGGCCGGCGACATCATCCGTTTATGTCAAACACGTCCCGCGTCGTCCATCAATCCCTGCCGGCCGGTGACTCCTAAGCTCACCACAGCGCTGTGCTCGGGTGATCAGATTATGAAGGACAGGGCGCATATGGCCTGAGCCCCCCCTCCCCCCCCCCTTACCCACACACACAGATCTGGTGTGTGTGTGTGTGTGTGTGTGTGTGTGTGCGTGTGTGTTTGTGTGTGTGTGTGTTTGGGGTGATGGATGGATGGATAGCAGGCTCGGTGGTGGTGTGGGGTGGCTAATCCGTATGAAGCATCCCCCTAACAACCCCCCCTGCACCGCACCATCAGAAGACCCCGCGTTGAGCTCTCCAGCGCCACATGCTACCGCAAGTCATCGGTCCACACACACGCACACGCGCACACACACGCTCGCGAGAAATAACACCATGAGCCAAATAACGGAATGTTTTATTTTGGAACTATTTCCTTTTCTTTCTCTGTGTTTTATTGTTGTGTTTCCCCGGCGGCCATGGGCCGAGAAGTTTCCAGATATTGTTGTTGTCGGGGTGGTTGAGGGGGGGGGGGGGGGGGTGGCTGTTCGGGGAGGGGAATGGACCTGCGAGTAGATTAACTCTGGGAGGGGAAGTAGAACAACAAGCGCGTCTGGATTACAGGCAGGATTTGTGTGAGGAGCGCATGATACCCTCTGTCATCCCTTTATCAGATTGGCAGAGATGGATCGGGGAAGGGCAGGTTGGGACAGCAGAGGACTTACAGGATGCAGTGTCCTCGAGAGCATGTGTCTGTGTGTGTGTGTGTGTGTGTGCGTGTGTGTGTGTGTGTGTGTGTGGAGGGGGGGCGGATTCGGTTTATGTCAAAAATGCAAATATCCAGTATCAGCCACAAGTACTTGGAGCTCTGCTCGGGCTGCACTAGCCCCTTATATTAAAATATAAGTCTATATTATAGTCTTATCCACTTTGGGAGAATATCAATGAATGAAATGCTAAATCCAGGATATTCTGATCAGGACCCCCACATCCTTTGGAAGGATCTGTTCTGTCTCCTGTGAGCACTGAGTAATGAGCAACGTGCCCTTGGTTGTTAGTTTCCTAGTTTGGTACTGACCTAAATAATGCTGCCCCACTGAGGTCACTGAAGCTGTTTACTGATTAGTCTGTCAGATGTTTTTCAGCCCAAAGTGACTCATCGCTGAGGCGAACACAAGTAGATAAGGAGCAGCTCTTACTAAGGAAGGGTGGAGGAGGGAGGAGACGATGGGGAATCGAACCCGGTGCCTTCCATGATGGAAAACGAGAGACCCGAGCTATTAAGAGTGTCTCAGTCTTGGGTCTGTAGGAATAAAACAAATCATCATAGGCATTCCAGTACCAGTCCTGACAAGCAGGAAATCACTCATAAATACTGCCCCGTTCCGCTGGGACTTAGTGTGGTGTCAGCAAGCGCATGCACACACACACACACGCACATACACACACACACACACACACACACACACACACACACACACACACACACACACACACACACACACACACACACACACACACACACACACACACACACACACACA
>NC_044049.1:4909517-4912017 GCF_902167405.1 Gadus morhua | reverse complement strand
CCATTGATTTTGTTATGTTGAAATTTCTTGATTTCAAAGCAGTTATTTAAAGGTGGGTTATAGCCGGTGGCTGTTTCTGCCTCTGGAATGCATTCCACTTTATTTGCTTGTGTTTAGTATCTATTTTTACACAATTATTTGCTGTTTCCTCCAACTGTGGTTCATCCTCTTCCAATGTCACTGCCAATTGGCAATAGAAATTACGTTTAGCTGGCGACCTATACTCTTTGGCTAAGGAATAACTTGTTCGGATCAATATCATAATCTTCCTTTCCATGACGGCTCCATGGACGGCAATTTGAAGGGAACATCTGAACCTGGCCTTTTAATAATTTACGCCTTTTTCTTTTCGTCAAAGAGAAAACATTTTTGAGGGGAGCTAGTGAGAGGGAAAGCTTTGATACCGTCTCGAAGCTTCATGAAAGTTTTAGAAGCGGAGAAAGTAATTGACGTTTTCGCAAGTTGGCAGGCGGAGCCACGTGTGCCTTGCCAAAAAAGTTCCAGAGACTGTGTGGTCAGTGTCTTTTCGTCAGCTTCTCTCGCTTTCTCTTTCCCTTCTATACCACACTCTCTCTCGCCTCCCCCTACTAACCTCTCCTTGTCTCATGGGTTTATTTCCACCTTCTTTCCCTTCCTCTGTATAGTCTTCCAGCATTTTAAAGATTTCCTTCTCCGCCCAGTTGAAAAAAAACTCCCGGTTAATTGAGCCATACCGCAAAACAGAAAAAAACAAAACAAGAAGGCAGCACTAAATTATTTTTCTTCCTCCGTAACTACAAATGTGTCGGCACACATCATGTCGTCTCTGCTCGCCGCTGCCAGGCCCTCAGAGCATATATCACGCTGTGGTCAGTTGATTTATGTATATATAAGACTGATTTATCGCCACGGCGACGCGCTCCCCGGATGGCAGGCACTTTATGTGATGAAGCGGGGAAGAGCAAGCAGGTGCTCGCTTGTTCCCAGCTGGGGGTGATGGAATGTGCGGTGATTTGTAGGATCGTCCGTCTGTCTGTCTGTCTGTCTGTCTGTCTGTCTGCAGAAAGGCTCTGGTATATGGCGTGGCAAGGCCATTATGTGCATCGCCTCCCAGCTGTTTCAAGTGGGGCCGGCGTGAAAGGCCCGCAGCTAGTGTAACCATTCGTCGCAACACACACATACACACACACACACACACACACGCACAAATAAACACACACACACACACACACACACACACACACACACACACACACACACACACACACACACACACACACACACACAAAAGGAGTAAGTGCACATGGACACACACTGTGCCACATGTTACCATTGGGAGTCAACCTCTAGATTCGTCGTCAACACACGTGCACACATGTCAACAGACACACACACACACACACACGCGCTCCTAATCACACACAAAATAATTGTATCACATGATGTAGTTCTGCAGAGGCTGGCCCAAGAACCAATACATCTACATGTGTAAGATGTATTGGTCTCTCTCTCTCTCTCTCTCTCTCTCTTGCTCTCTCTCTCTCTCTCTCTCTTGCTCTCTCTCTCTCTCTCTCTCTCTCTTGCTCTCTCTCTCTCTCTCTCTCTCTCTCTCTCTCTCGCTCTCTCTCTCTCTCTCTCTCTCTCTCTCTCTCTCTCTCTCTCTCTCGCCTCATTAGGCCGGTTGAGGCCGTTCTGACGACCTGTGTGCCCGGTGGCGAACGCCATGTTATTATCGGCCATTTGTCACTCGCTGCCCGAGTGGCGTCGATGGGCTGTCCGTCTGTTCGCCCGACACGCGATCAATAAGTCACTCTCCAGTCTGGGCGGGCGGGCGGGCGGACGTCTCCTAGCCTTTCGCAGCCTTCTGCCCCGTTTGCCTTTGACAAAATATTTAACACACTCCTTTTATTCACTGTTTTATATTCTGACTTAATGGCTTTTATCGAGCTAGTTACCGCAGAGCGTAAAGCAGGCCTTAGAGCAGCACTCCGCCAACGCCAACACCGCCACAGGAAGAGAGAAGACCCAAGCACCTTTTATCTGCCTTATTTCTTCCCTTCTTGCCTTCTCTTGTTTCTACGACAACACTTTAGCCGCTCCTCCTCCCCGGCGTCCCAGCCTCCCTCTCCTGCCGTGCGTACATTCATTATTCCAACGTCCCGATCACAACGGCGTCTGCCGTCACTGTCTGTACCCCCAGCCGCACCGCGCGCACCACGCAACTCCGCGTTTGTCGATACGTTCGTTGGTTCTTCCGTCGGCTCCTCGGTGTAATGTTTTCCACCCGCTCCCGGAGCAGAGGCTGTCAGCTCGCGGTGTTCAGACGCGGCTTTCACATCCACTGACTGCTCTGATATTCAGAGGCTGCCTTCCACAGGAAGAGACAAGGCAAGAAGAATACAGCAGGTAGTGGAGCCTCTCCCCCTGGTTCCCCGTGGCCCCGCTGAGCCCCCAGCCGGGCCGGGCACACCGGCCTTCAGCAGAGAGGGAACCTGTGATGGGGTCAGCGTGGAGGATCCAG
>NC_044049.1:4793136-4795001 GCF_902167405.1 Gadus morhua | reverse complement strand
CTCTCTCTCTCTCTCTCTCTCTCTCTCTCTCTCTCTCTCTCTCTCTCTCTCTCTCTCTCACTCTCTCTCTCTCTCTCTCTCTCTCTCTCTCTCTCTCTCTCCCTCGCTCTCTCTCTCTCTCCCATTACCTCCCTCCCTTCCTCCCTGTCTCTCGCGTCCAGGTCTGTTTGTGATGTGTGGAGCCATCATCTACACGGTGATGGCTCCTGACGAAGGGGCGGGCACCTCCTACGGCTACGCCTACGTCTTGGCCTGGGTGGCTTTCCCTCTGTCCCTCATCAGCGGCCTCATCTACATCATCTTGAGGAAGAGGGAATGAGAGTGGTGACGTAGAGAGGGGATAGAGTGTCTGGGGTGGATATAGCAGACCCTAGCTCACCCATAGTGCGCAATCAAATGGGTTATTTTATGATATCAGAGAACGCCGATCGCGGTCGGCAACCTCTACTCTATTTCCGCAAAACTGCATTAAAGTCGGAACATTGACGTCATTGATTGGGAATTCGCGTTCTGTGACGGTCCGAAGCCGAATTACGATGCTAATGATCCAACTTTTCCGAGTTTTTTTTCGTGGAAACGCAGTAGAGGTTGCGTTCCGCGATGGAGCGGAACTCTCCTATATATAAAAAGTTTAAAGTTAAAATACAGTTCAAATAAAGTGCCTACTGCCCACAGACCATCTAGACTAGCGTCCAAACATCGGAGAACAAGTGCAATGCAGTCGCTTCGTAGTAAAATGCCAATTGAGACGTCGGGTTGTCATTATTTTTGTAAACTATCACTTGATCCCAAAACAAATTATGCCGGAAAAAAAAAGAAAACATGACAAACTCACATCCATGCCTCGTCTCATTTGAAAGCCGTATTCGTCCATAGCAACACTGCGGGAAGTTTAAGGGTGTCCTCCATAGCAACAGCGCGGGATGTTGTAGGGTGTGGCCATTTTTTATTCGGTTTAAAACTGTGGATCATTCGCGTCGACCCCACCCTGCCTGACAACATCACAGGAACCCAAAACAAACCCAAACAACTGCCATGCCGCGGTGCAGAGATGTACATAGTGTCTGTGGTTTTTAGACATATTTATAACATTCTTTTTTTTACATACCTTTTGTACATAGTGTTTTCAAGTTAATTCCATATTGCTCATGACTGATGGCTCATGAAGACTCATACAGCTGCACCAAAGAGAAATACAGATACAGCTGAAGTGTTATGCTTTTCACTGGGATTTATTTCTAGTTTGCCCGCAGTCATGTCAGATTGTTACTCCCTTTGTATACTGTGTCTTGACTTGGAATATCTGTGTTAATGAAGGAATAGGACAATCCTCTACATCCTCAGTGGATGGGACGTGTTTATAAACTAATGAAGACATTCTGAAATATCATTCTATTTTGATGTGCCAAATAGTTTTTTTTTGTATTTCCATATTTTTGGTTTTCTATGTTTTCTAGTTTTGGAAAATGGTGCTTTCTAAAAAAACCTACCATTCTTGAATTGTATAGCATACTTTGTGTTTCAATTTTAACATTGTTAGTAACTCTCATGATGTGTGTTTGAAATTCTTTGTACAAATAAACAATTTCTTTTTCAGTGTAATTCTAAATAAAACGTATTAAGTAAATTATTTTCTTAAATGTTAAAACTATAAACAACAAGTCACTGTTGGAATCAACGGCAATAAAATGGTCTGTAGTGGTACTGCTGTTGTACCACCAGAGGGAGCTGTATCTACTCAGCTGACAGTCATGCGCTGTAAAAGTTTTAGCTCTTGGGTTGAAGCTGCACTTGAAGGGAGTGATCACTAACCTCAGTAGAAGATAATTTGGGAACATTTAAATGTTCTGGATTGCAAGTGAGAG
>NC_044049.1:4730636-4790636 GCF_902167405.1 Gadus morhua | reverse complement strand
TATGGGAACACATTCCCAAAATATCAAGTTTAGAACATCTCTAATCCCTGAGGGGCTGTCTTTAATTTAAGACGACTTGGTGGTCGTGAAATATTACATTTGTAAGTACAACGAGACGATGTGGAATATAATACACTAATGTTTTGTTCACACTAGACTATCATGGGGAATCGTGTGTGTGTGTGTGTGTGTGTGTGTGTGTGTGTGTGTGTGCGTGTGCGTGCGTGCTGTGTGTGTGTGTGTGTGTGTGTGTGTGTGTGTGCTCTTGCGTATGTGTGCGTATGTGTGTCTGTGTGTGTTCTTGCGTGCATGTGCTTGTGTGATCGGCACACCAGCAAGCCAAATTGTCTTACGATTCAACTCCCTGGTGGTAGGAGGAGTCGTGTATTTGTGTCACAAGTTGGCTAGAGAAAAACACTGTCTCGTTATTTCATTGGTGATAAACATCCTGACAGAGAATATATGGATGAATTTTACGAATGTGAATGACACACTCACACACACAGGCATACACATTCACTTTCAAACAGCCCCCCCCCCCCCCCCCCCCCCCCCCCCCCCACACACACACACACACACACACACACAACCGCACACACACACACACACGCACACAAACACACACACACACACACACACACACACACACACACACACACACACACACACACACACACACACACACACACACATTCTCTCTCTCTCCCACACACACACACACACACACTCACACACACACACACACACACACACACACACACACACACACACACACACACACACACACACACACACACACACACACACACACACACACACACACACACACACACACACATTCAAATTCAATAAACTGAATTGAAATTCGCACGGGCTGAAGTGTGAAGTGTCAAGGCTTTAGAGTTTGGCACATAATGTAGGACTGTGAGGTGACTCATACTGACTATTCTCACACAGTCGTACATGACGTTAAGGTACGCTGCAACAAGGCAGAGGGACTATACGGTCTCTGTAACTGCTCTATATGGCAACAGCTATGAACACCAAGGAGCTGTGATACCTGTGTTTAGGAGTCACTTAAAAAGGCTTCATGCTAGCAAAGACATGAAGTAGGTACACCAGCGGCAGAGGTGTGGTTGCACAGTTTGACGTCTCAGTATGTGAACAGTAATTGAATGAATTAAATCAACGCTAATGTTACTTGCTGTCAGCGACGGCGCGGGGGACTAGCAGGGGCTTAAGTTCCCCCTGAAAAGTGCCAATAAAAAAATAATAAAGATAATTATGTTCTAATAATATATTTATGAAGACTTTGGACTGACTTGACTTATATGTAACAAAACTGAACTATCATATTTATCGTTTGCGATTTCAATGTGATGATGACCGTTACTGCTTGTTGTGTGATTTGATTTGTTGATTCGTAGGCTACACCATATTATAGTGTGTAGTATTATTTGTTATTGCTTGTTGCGTCCAAATGTATTAAAACATTTCTACTAATTAGCATTTGCCATAAACAACCACCATAGCTCCCTCATTCATAATTATTTGGCGCCTACAGAAGACTCGAAAACAAACGCTGTCCCTTTAACAGCGTCGGCGATGATTGGTTCCGATAACGTCTAACCAAACCCGGAACCGGCTTTCAGTAATTCCACGTTGGAAAAGTTATTCACTTCAAAACGAACTTGAACAGCGTTTTGAGAACACGGGGTGTAGCCTACTTCAGCAATCTAACATGGTAAGAGGCCTACACTAGATAAATGATGCATCCATGACGTTTGTTTTATTCTATATTTATATCCATGGAAACTTAATTATTCACACCTTTTTATTAATGTCGGCCTATTTGCAGCACGCACGTTATGTATCTGGTCTCAACTTGAACTGCTTGAACTGAATGAAGACCCCCGCTGGTTTGAGTTTGTTGCGTCACCAAAACATTGACTGAGTTAAAGGTCCTGTAGGTAAGACGTTATAGTTATAATTAGAGTGTTATGTTTTTATAAATGCCATAGGCATCCTTCAGCTATTAGTGAGTGTAATGCTCTAGAGAAAATTTGCACCGGTAGGCAGTGGCCGCCTCTGTATGAGCCAATGTACATGTAAAACCGCAGCCTACGGCTCATTTCTGACCAATCAGGGGATCCCTTCACTGATTGGTTTGGGTTATCGCTCTCACCTGTCAATCACAGGTTGGGAACGTTACACCTCTCGATGGTAGAGAAACGTAGGGAGGGAGGGGATGATTTTATTGGTTGTTTGTTCTCAAATGGGCAATAGTTAAAATAGTAAAATGCTCTTTTTGGTTCTCTCAAAACCTAGCCTCACTGGTAGGGAGAAGGAATCGGAATCAGACCCGACGGACAGTGTATACATTAACCCGGTTAATCATTCTCAACTCTTTGTTTGGTCCTCCCACGAGCACCACCTTGGTCTCAACCCAGATCCTTGGCCACGCCCACCTCACCACCCTGACGTCATCACATGACATCAATAGCATGGTAAGTGTTGGAAAAAATGATTCCCAGTGTGTAACAAACCTCCCAATATTTAGACACAGACAGAAGGATAGAATGCGTTCATGCATTGTCTAGGAATCGTATCTCCCATGATGCAAGAGGGCATTCATCAGACTGGATGGGATGGCGCTCAGATCAGATAACGGTGGGAGGATCCCCGCCAATCGAATAGACGCTCATGGCGGCAGCCTGCGGGGTATCTGACTGCTTGATCAAATGACGGATGGCTGGCGATGGCCAATCAGAGGTCAGCCAGGATTTGCCAGGGTTATTTGACCCCTCCTGACCCCGGTGGGGGGCCCTCAGAGCGACGAGGGGCCCTCAGAGCAGGCGGCGCGGCGGGGTGGGGCGCTAGGTGTTGCACATGAGAGGGAGGGGTAGCGTGTCTTTGTTTGTCTTGCCAGCCTGGATGGCTCCCCTGGGTGACTGATGGCCCCCAGGTCCTATAGTGGGGGCCCCTGGACTCCAGATGAATCAAATCCTCAGCCGTTCAGAGCCAAGGTAAACACTCAGGGGCCGAGGCGAAAAGATCCTGGCGGAGATTAATTAAAATAACGACTTGACTATCGGTCACTTGTTCACACAATGCATATACTCGCACACATACACTGACATTCTCAAGCACACACGCACGCACGCACGCACGCACGCACGCACGCACGCACGCACGCGCACGCACACACACACACACACACACACACACACTGGCACACACAAGAACGCACCGACACTTGAACACACACACACACAGAGTCAGTGGCTATTCTCCATTTTGTTTTCCCAGTGGCCTTCCTCCTAATCGTAGACATACAAACAGATAAACAAAGATCTACCTGCATCTGGACTGCTGCTTATCTCTGCCTGTGAGGGTCGTGACCCCTGTTTCAGAGGTGTTTCCCCAGCAGTAAATACCCAGATGAGATCCCATATCCTTCTTCCTGTGTCCCCCTCCGCCCTCGCTACTGGACCATAACAACTCCAGTTAAGTGCTTATCTGTTTTATACACAATTGTATCCTTGTTTAATGGATGGAGGCTTAGTGCAGTCAGTCTTAAAGGCACTACAGCTTACACACGTCCGGTGTTAAAAGGCCATTCTGTTGCTATCACTCCCTAGAATCGTGTTGAACGAAACCTCTCTGGCAGTACATCATCATCGAAGAAGAAAGTTTAATAATAGAGGCTGAGTCCCAAAAAGGTTTTTGAATCGCTCAACATGAATAAACGATTTAAGCAATTACTTTGATCATCTTTTTGTGGTTCGCAAACCATCGTTCACTGGCTCACAACATCATTGGTCGCCTGATAGCATCAAAACGTAATGGCTTGGCAGGACGTACTGCTGTTACGACATGCGGTCTCTTTATAGTTTGAGCTACATGCTATATAGATTACTTTTTAACATGTACTGCGTAAAAAAAGAATAAAAGTTTCCCACGGCCCCCATTTTATTCCCTTTTTGTATTTTATTATGAATGCATTTCAGATTATAGATTTTCAACAGCATTGTAAAGAAAACTGCTGCTTGACCGATGGCAAGCAGCAGTTTGCCATCGGCAAACTGCCATCGGGTCTGTGTTTGTAAAACACATCACATTTAAAACACATCACATTTAAAACACATAGACAAGCGAAAAGAACCCAGAACAACAGTTTACAACTGGAGCCAAACTATCTAGCTCAGAAAATGTGTGCTTCAATAAACATATTGTTAGTTGATATCAAGTTTGGTAAAACATTTGATCCAAAATATTCACTGGTCATGCGAGAGCGTTCATCTACGAAATGTCATGCACTGTAAGCCGCATAAAGTTCAACAGTCTTCTTTTGTTGGCTTAGAACCTTCAGTATTTGACAAACCCCATTCATAGCCAGCAGTCTTTTGCACTGTTAACGCTGAGTAGAGTTCACCCTATCAGTGAATGTTCAAAGAGCCCAACATTAAAGAAAGAAAGAAGGAAAGAAAGAAAGAAAGCGACTGAAGATAAAAACAGAGCGGGTCGGGAGAGAGAGGGTGGGAACGAGAGAGGGTGGGGGAGAGAGGGAGAGCGAATACAAACACAGACCCTGGTGTAGACAGGGTTAATGAGTTCATCCGAGTGTCTGTATAGTGCAAATATTGACCGTGACTCTCCGTCCACGTTGCGTGGTAATGACCTGCTCCATGGCTTGGACTTAACATGCCCTTCCAAACATGTTCCCCGTCAGAGTATGAGCCTAACCAGGCCTACTCCTTTTATGACACCACAACCACACCCGGGATGATCGCCCAGGCTGCACACCACGCAGAATGGGGTTGTGGGTAACGGAGCGAGTAGTTAGAGGTTCAGCAATGTGTCTTCTGTTTTGCCGAGGATATCCACTGTAGATATCCAATTAGTAGTCGGTTTCAGAATAGTTTTGGGACCACTTTTTTCTTCATGTCACTTAGTCTTCCATTTTACAGAATTAATGATCAGGGTATTAGACCAGGCAATTATTTGGTTGTTTCTTCGTAACGATTACAAAATGCATGCACGCGTGCACGCAAACGCACAACACACACATTCAAAGTTATTAACAGGACAGGATTGATAAAATCTGTTCTTTATTTTTTTATCTCCTATCAAGCGATAAGGGAGGGGGAGAAACATCAGCTCTGTAATTACCTTGGAAAGCGGCAGAAAAATAATTCCTGTGTGTTTTAGCAAATAAACATAATCACCTTTCTGGGGGGAGGATGTGTGTCAGATTACCAGCTAATTGAGACGTGGTTGCACCGAGTATTTACCTTCACAAAGGGGAATGGGGGGCGCACACACACAAAAACACACAAGAATGTGAACGCTATTAATGGCTTTTAAAAAATCCCCCTGTTTGGTGAGCTGAGGTTTGGCAGACTACCTTTACCTGACATGTTGAGCACCAGGCATTTTGTCTCCAAGAAACGCCCGATAGCAAACAACACATGCGTTTCGTGACCTACCTTGGGTCTATATCCAAAGATGTGGTACTGGCCACAGCTCAAGGGACCTATCATTAAAGGATCAATAAAATGGGGCATTGAGAGACACAAGCTCTGTGTGGTGACTTCAAAACATCACAAGAAAGAATATAAAAAAACTGAATTCTCTGAGTTTTTGGTGCTGTGAATGAAAATACGTCTATTCCTACCACTGTTGAAAATCCCAAGAGTGCTTCAAGTCGATGTGTTATAACTCGGCATTCATCAGTTCAACGATATCATGGTTGAATTCCAAAAGTGATGAGCTTACAAGCCCTTTGAAGGACAGTAATAGAGGTTTCTTCATTCGGCAGGTACACCCTGGATATCTGTCCTTTATGAAGTACCCTTAACTGTTCTTTCATGGGGTACATTGTTGGTAGGCACTTCATTGTTCAGCTCACTGGTCTGGTTGCTCTTCAGGCCACCATTCAGATGGATGAATGACAGTTTGAATCCTGACAGAGGAACGCCAAGGAAATTATGACCTGGCAGCCTTTGAAATGCCACCCAACAGAGTCTGTTTTGTGTAACAGTTGCTATCTCTGTGTCACCGGCATCCTCAACGTTTTACATTCATAAGGTAAACCTCACCATCAACATCCCCAGTATATCCACACCCAGGAAAAATATGTGAGAAACACCGCGAATACACTTGAACGACCTCCATGAAACAACGGCTTAATTAACACCTTGGGGTAGTGCTATAGCAGCTTTCTAACATCGACTCTCCCCCCCCCCCCCCCCCCCCCCCCCCTTTCAACCCCCATGTCTGTCTTTTTCATGGAGGTATTTCACAAGTCCGAAGTTCACACCATATTTGGTGTGCTGAGTTCACAGCACTCTCTGACACTGCGGAGCAAACACTCTTATCGCCGGCCGACTCGGGTCGTAAAGGAGAAGCCCATTGAGAGCAGCGAAGGGGGTTAGTGGAGCGGGAACGGAGGGCTTGTGTGAACGTAGAGAGCGGGCAGAGGCCGTGGCGCTCACAGTGAGCTAACGTCGCGGCTACACCATGTTTATAGATCGCCCCAGCCGCACTTCGTCAAAGTAACGACGAGAAACGTCGACGCCCGCTGTGGTACAGCGAGTACTACAGCTCGCTGTAATCTGATTCTTCAGTGGGAGAAATGGCATATTTATATTGCCCCTCCGCTGAAATATATTAATGAATTACCATTGGTACCCGATAAGTCACTTTCACAAGCTGAGTGAATGAATGATTGCGTTTCGTACGGGTAACAGCACGCACGCAGGCACACACACACACACACACACACACACACACACACACACACACACACACACACACACACATGCAAAGCAGCAAAAGCAGCAAAAGCAGCAAAAGCAGCAAAGCTCAGGTTGTTATTCCGAGCAGAGACAGGACGCGACAGGAAGGATATGTTACCTCTGCCCTCTATCTCGCATGAGCACACCAGCATCATAAATCTGATCCGGTACCAATCGTAAAGAAGTTAAAAACACCCTCAACGCTGCTGAGCTCAACACAAATATCTTAGAATAAACAAGGACCCGCCTTTTTCTCTCTGAGGGTTGAGAAAATATTGAGGTCTCGTGTGCTTCTTCGGTTATCCGGGTATTCATTCGCCCACTCAAACTAGCAGTCAGAAGCGTTGCAACAAGGTTTGAAGCAGTAATTAGTAAGTAACAGATTAAATTCCACATCTATGTGTTTTCTTATGCAGCTGGGAATGCTGGGAATTCAAATCTGAAACACACTCGCTGCAACCCTCGAAAGCAGCCCTAACCCTGAACCATACCCCTAACCATAATCCCCACGCTAATGACAGAACAAACCAAATTCCTCAGTGGTTATCGGTTCAGTCCACAGCCGTGTGAATGACGGAGCTGCAGCGTGCCCTAGGGTTAGGGGATAGCATGGACAGGTTGGGGCCTCAGGGTGGTTCTGAGGTCGCATCTCACCGCGGGCCATGGCCACGTGACCATGACTGCCGAGGGGAAGCGACCAACGCAGGCGGCTGTGGTAACGCTCTCTTTCGTCCGCAGGGGCGGCCACACTGTGCTGCAGGAGGATGCTTTTATCCTAGGCTGAGAGAGGGTGGAGGAACCGTTTCTCAGTGGCGGAGCACTAGCTGGTGCATGGTTCCTTTTGTTGGAGCCTTCCTGCTGAAGAGCGTGGGCCTTCAACAGCTGACGCAGTTAGCCAGCGTTTACAATGTGTGCGTTAGTGAAGTCGAGCTTTCAGTCTTTTGTAATGAGATGCATTGTAGATGTGTACAGATCGAAGCGCGCAAACGCAGGTCTTGCAGCTTTCAGGAGGTTGCAGAGGTTCAACTCGTGATACATCAAGGTATTCAGTGTTTTTTTCTTTTTATTCCATCCCTCATCCTTTATGGATTGGCAGGTTGTGGATTTACCTGGAAAGAGGAAACTATGAGCCACAGCTGTCCAACCACTATCAATGTAAGAAAATAAGCAGCCAATAAACACGCTGAGGAATAGCTTTTGGACACTTGTTCTGTTTTCAGAAGACGAATGGTCCCCAGCAGGCTCCCAACACTTCAGGGGCCCTTCTGCCATTGGGGGACTCACAACAAGAGGGAGAGAGGGAGAGAGTGAGAGAGGGAGAGAGAGAGAGGGAGAGGGAGAGGGAGAGGGAATGGGAGCGAGAGATAGAGGGAAAGGGAGCGAGAGAGAGAGAGAGAGAGAGAGAGAGAGAGAGAGAGAGAGAGAGAGAGAGAGGGAAAGAGGGGGAGGGAGAGAGAGGGAAAGGGAGGGAGAGAGGGAGCGAGAGAGAGAGAGAGGAAAATGGAGAGAGAGAGGGAGCGAGAGAGAGAGGGAGCGAGAGAGAGGGAAAGGGAGCGAGAGAGAGAGAGAGGAAAGGAAGAGAGGGAGAGGGAGAGAGGAAAAGGGAGAGAGAGAGGGAAAGGGAGAGGGAAAGGGAAAGGGAGAGAGCGGGAAAGAGAGAGAGAGAGAGAGGAAAAGGGAGAGAGGGGGAGGGAGAGAGAGAGAGAGAGAGAGAGAGAGAGAGAGAGAGAGAGAGAGAGAGAGAGAGAGAGAGAGAGCCTGACTACGTTCGTAGTCAGGCCGTCTCCGGGTGAAAGTCGGCTTCTCAACGGCTCAAGGCGATCCTCTGAGTCCACGTGGCATGAAGTCATCTTTAAAAGCTGACGGCTCCTTTGATCTCAAGTTTTTTTTCATCTTCTGCCATGATTTGTTTCTGATTAATGTGCAGTTTAAGTCTTTTCTTTCATGTGGATGCACATGCTACCCGTGTGATACACTCTGACACACGCAGACACGTGTGTGCGAGACACACACACACACACACACACACACACACACACACACACACACACACACACACACACACACACACACACACACACACACACACACACACACACACACACAGGATGAGCGTCAGAAAGAGAACACCAGTCAGCAATCAGAAGCATACTTCCAAACTGCCTTGTAGCCCTAGTTGCACGATAATACACACTTAACATTCAGACAAACGAGACAAATTCATACTGCCATTGTACACCGGCATTCCGAACGCATCCGCTATGTATCAGTTATAAAAGGTTTTTCATGTTGAATCTCTTCGATTGGGCTGAAAGGAACAGAGAGCAGGAGCCACATGGCTGCAAAGTAAAAGCCTTCTTGTTGTCTAGTTTATAGAAATAATAATACAAATCGAAGTCCCAAACCCCTGAAGGTGACTGAAAAACTAACTTGAAGCTTTGTGTCCTCTATACATCAAGCATAAAACACAGACAGGTCCCAAAATATCCATAACCACGCTCAATGAAATAAAGCAGTAATATGCAGCCAGATATTTACCAAGGCCTTAGCAGTCATGATAGACATGTCCTTTGTTGTCGCTTTCAATATTCTTTGTGATCTTTATGATGGGAACGCTATGCTCTGGGGTCAGTGATGAGGCAAGCCGAACTGCAAAGGCAATATAACTGTTGGACGGCTTTACAGAATTGTGTGTGTGTGTGTGTGTGTGTGTGTGTGTGTGTGTGTGTGTGTGTGTGTGTGTGTGTGTGTGTGTGTGTGTGTGTGTGTGTGTGTGTGTGTGTGTGTGTGTGTGTGTGTGTGTGTGTGTGCGCAAACATACTCTGAATGACCCAAGGGACATGAATTATATAACTTATCCTCAACCATAAGGTTTAAGCATAGTAACATATGTACAAGAATCGAGCTTCAGACAGATCCCAAAAACAAACATCCATTTTCTCTTTATTTCTTTATTATTTCAGTTGAGTGTTGAGACGATACACCCAAACAGCTTTGCTAGACATGGCACACATCGCATACTGATGTTTAAACTGTGTCTATACACTTTCTTGCTGAGTGTCAGAGGTGTTCAACTGATACAAACCTGACCGTTCTCGTACTGTCCAAACCCTCTCCCTTAAGGCTAATGCAGAAGGGACACCTCGTTTAAACAACTTGCATGCACGTTGATGTAACACTCACACCTTGACAGGTTAATAGATGGTGACAAATGAAGTGAAACGGCAGAGTCTGCTGCTATTGTTTACATCTGAAATGGCGGGTCTAGATAACGGCGAATGCTCTTGGCCATGTCTTGAAACAGCGATTGTGAACAGATTAGATTGTACGTTTTATTTCTGGACGTGCATTCGTTATTAATCGTGTATATGAATACACTATACATTGATGCATTAATACACATTGTCTTTAACTTTCAAGGTGTTTCATGCTCTTTGCCTACTAGCTGATATTTCACTATTATGCTTTTCAAAGTCCCAATCAAAGTTCTCTCCTATTTGTTCCCCCTCAGTGTTTCCTTTGGTTTCCCACTGTGTTTTGGGGTGTGTTTCCTGCGTTGAGGCCTTTCCTGATTGGAGGTCAAGGGGTTAAGTTGCTTTTACCCCACATGGGCCCATGAAGCCCTTTGAGGCCGTAACCGCGAAAAAAGGGCAAATAAATGCCACATGTCATGAAATGCACAAGATCACATGTAACGATATGAAGGGAACTGAACTCAGTTTTGTACCCTTTACTGTGTGTGTGTGTGTGTGTTCTTCAACGGACACTATGTATGTGTAGAAACAATGCTAGTAGCATTAGCTCAGAAGCCGCTGCTAGATTTCGGTTACTTTCTTTCCCTTAAAAGGAAGACTTCCCTCTCTTCCAACTGTTCAGCAGTTGTTGCTATTTTTCAATATTGTCGTCTTTGGTGGAAGAAAGAAAGCGTTGATGTTGTTAATTAACATCAAGGACATACCCCAGGGTATCATCAGACTGGCGTAAACACATTTCCATTATGACATCAATTATCAAATCCCTTTCAAATAGGGGCAAAAGAAAGACGCGAAAAAATACTCATGCTCTTCCGTGGCGACAAAGAGCGAAGCCCCCCGAAACCATAGCAACGCAAGGAATTCTCCTCAATGGACTCCATGACGAATCAGAACCTTGATGTTGTCCGTTGTTGCGGATTCAGAAGGCTTGGGGGAGGGATCAAGGACACAACTCATTCAGACCTGGAATACTTCTCAAGCTAACTCTAATGAGGAATTTCACCACACAAAAAAATGCTGTCCATTAGGATTCAAATAAAAGCTCTTAGATTGTGTGTGTGTGTGTGTGTGTGTGTGTGTGTGTGTGTGGGTGTGTGTGTGTGTGTGTGTGTGAGGGTTTCGCCTGTGAATCAGCTGGGGATGAAGCTTGGGATTCGTTGGGGGGGGGGGGGGGGGGGGGTTAAGTAGCGAGCTCTGCTAACTGTATCACTCAAGCCTAGCATGATGGTCGTAACACCTCTCGCGCATCATACATGCATGTAAGGCCTTCAGCGTCTTCGACATCTAAAAGCGTAGCCGCTCAACATGGTAAAGTGATATGGTTAAGGACTCACTGATATACCACATCCACATGACGTCTCACATACTGAAACACATTGCTTACAACAGTCGATTCATATAAATGGTGTTTCCCCTGGACATTACCATTTACCACAGGAACACAGCCCACAAGGAGCCCAAAAGTCTGCCACAATCAGTAGCCTCCTGTCACACACACACACAAACACACACAAACACACACACATACAACTCCTCATTATGAATCATTATTATATTCAAGTGAATAGCTATGCATCACAATATGACATAATCCAGAGGAAGGGTTTTTCCACAATATAGTCACACGTACGTGACTCCCCCAGATAGTGCTGACACCCAGGCCAGCCTTTGAGAGCTAAACCCTGGACATGCTGAGTGTAGCCAGCCTGTGTCCTGCTCCTCCAGATTAGGACCAGGATCGACCCCTGTGGCTGAAGGGTGTGGAGGGTGCATCAGACACACAGCAGACCATCCCGCCACTAATCCCCATTGCGGGAGACCCGACGTCCTCCACCTCCACCACCACCACCACCTCCACCACCACCCCCCTACTCCTCTTGAAGTCCAAAACCTTTGGATTATGGAGGTGACATTGGTCTAGACTCTAGGCCAATGTCACCTCAGTAATCCGTAATCAACTCTCTAGACTTCAGAGAGTGGGACGACGACTCACACATGCAAGCCAGCACGTACGAACACACACACACACACACACACACACACACATACACATACACATACACACACACACACACACACATATACATATATATATATATATATATATATATATATATATATATATATATATATATATATATATATATATACAGGCACATGTGCATGCACGCACACACATAAACGCACACATACACCCTTGTTACATTGGAGGATAAAACTGGACAAAGTGTTGAATAGGTACCAATGACGGCTACAGCAAAGTACTTCTTTTTTCTAAACCCTCATCTTGTTTTATGCCGTAAGGCCAGCATGCTGGTGTCGTTCAGCTGTCACTATCTTCTTCATAAGTTAATTATGAAAAAAGTACAGTTAATGTTAGTGTTAACCGTAAAAAAGTATGGATGTAAAAGAAACTCTGAACTTTTTCGTCTCAAAGGTTCTCACGAGGACGGCCTAATTGTGCGCCGGCATTCCTAGCGAGTGTGATTAAGACATTACACAAGCACGCCGCTGGGACTCTGGGAGACAGGCCTGGCCTAATGGAGTCCACACACTGGAACCAGGCTGGCGGGCGACTGCAGTAAACGCTGCTGTGGAGACCACAGGAGGCCCATTAACTACCGAGACCGTTGCCTCTCCTGGTGAGAGGTTCCACTCTGGCCCGGGCTCGTCCTGGAAGGAATATCTGGTTACCCAAACATCTCGTTTTCAACCCGGTGATGCCAAGTTGTTCTGAATAACAGCACTAACAGCACTGGGGCGGGTCCAATGAGCTACTGTGTTTACATCGTAATGTTGCATCCACTGCGATGAAATAAATGTAATCTGCTGTGGATATGGGGAGTACAAGTCTAGAAATGACAAAGTGTGAAGGAAAACGCCTAAAGCTCCCCCATTTGAACCTTCATTGGGGGAGGATGTGTCTTGAGTGGCCGTATACACTACTGTCCGAGGTTCTTAGTGGACAAAGTTAGAAGCTTAGTGCCCTGTAAGGTCATTAGGGAAATCGGCTGTTTCACACCAAGGGGCTGAAGTCTAAACGGCTTACAGGAAGTAGGAACAACGGAGCTTTATCTCCTGGTGATTCCACCATGGTGATCCATTCTGAGGGGTTTGCTAATCCATGAAGTCATTTAATGGTTTAGTTAATTAGTTGTTTGTTAACTCACGGATACATGTTGGACATATGTGTGTACAGACAATGATTGCTGCAAGGATTCCAGATGATAAAGTCTTTGTTGACCAGAAAGTCTCAGCGTTAGGACATTGTCTCTCAATATCCGCAAACTAGGTGTCCTTGGGCAAGATGCCCTTCACTCTTCTTGCTCGGTAATTTGCTGCATTGTACAACTGTTTTTGTTCGAGAGAGATTTAGTCCATGGTATTACATTTCAATTGAACTGTATACAGGTCTCAAATTGTATCGTCCCTTAAAAAGGGAAATTGGGCTTATGATAGTGGATACTATGTTGTATTAACGAAATGTTGGGCAGGGCGAACTACTGAAGTGGAACGAGATCATCCGTTATGACAGGCTGCCTTAAATCCAGGCCACTAATGACAAGGATAGGATCACATGGATGAGACAATGGCACTGTAGCCTAGTTAGCATAACAGCTAGAGAGCACTGTAGCCAGTCCTCATCATCAAATCCCCATGGTTGTGGTTTGAAAGGAAAAAACAAGGCAACGATTCACCTCTGCACACATTTGTGAGATGTATCATCTGCCTTGGCTTCAAAGTCCCTCTTTTCTGTGTCTTCTTTGAAGTTGCCAGTGTAATAAAGCTCCTACTAAACACTAAGACTAATCCAACAGTAGGATTACAGTTGGATTAGCCATGTCAGCACACATATGTCAGACCCTAGTCCTCCAATTTAATGCTTGCCCTTCCTGCCGGATTTGAATTAGGCTGCTATGGACAATGCAGAATAAGAGATTAACAGACCATAGAGGAAGGCTGTGGTACTTTTAAAAATGTATCCCTGATGCTTCAAAGATACCAGTTCTGACATTCATTGTCAGATCTGGTTCATGATAGCTGCAGGCCTTCCACCAGGCGTCTGACCTGTTTGTGGCTTGACCATAAACACAGGCTAGTCATCTTGGATTTCATTTTCTATCGGTGCGTAAACTGAGTATCAGTCCTGAAAAAATATGACATACCACAAATGTAAAGTGTGACAGAGCTTTACAGGGCTTGCTGCATATTTGATTGGGGAAATCGTCCCCATTAGTCCCCATCAGTCATCCCTAGTTAGTAGTGCTACGCTGCAGGGGCTTGAGCAGACGACCCCAGGACTGTAAGACATAATGACATTGGTGGGGGGGGACCCTGGGTGGCACCGGTCAGCCCGTTACACTAGCTAGGCCTGAAGTCTGGGGTCAAGTCCAGTGTAAAGTGGTCATGGAGAAGTTGAAGGTGTTATTAAGGAAACTTACAAACATCCAGACTAAGGACAAAGTTGAACGGGTCGCCACCCTTCTATTAGCCCCTCTTCACATCAATGCACTTTAGCCCAGCACTGAACCCCACCAGCAGAGCAAATGACTTCCAATTAGGATTCTGGTCTGTAATCTACATGGCAAATTACATATGGCTCTTCTTGTTCTTCTTCTTGTTATTTCTTCATCATCTTGTTCTTCGTCTTTTTCTCCGGACTTGATTAACAAAAGGAGCTTTGAAAGCCTTGGCTGGCTCCAGTGTTTAACTTAAGGAGCTCATCTCATAAGCACTACTCTTATTCGTGCCCCCGTTCCACAGAAGTGCTCTTGAAGGACATTATTAGGATGGGACGCTGGAGTTCTCTGGAAACCAGAGGTGTTACACAAGCCCAATCCATCTCACTTTCACATAGCTGACATCCTGGTAGAAAGAACTGGATTTAATTTAGCTTTGTAGAACTAAATGTTACTATAAGTTCAATTGACTAAAGTACTTTGACTAAAATGAACCTGTCAACTGCACCCAGGCACAGACCTCAGAACTACGCTCGCATGTATTTTCTGTTTTATGAAGAGAATGATCTCACATTGCGGTTTTTATTCTCTTTGCTGAGACTGCATTTAGCTGCGATTGCGTTTCCCCCAGGAGAGGGCTTCCATGCGAGAATCGTGGAGTTGCCTGCATGGCACTCGCGTCTGCAAGGTGTCTGTTTTCCAATGCTTCTTCAACCTTCAAACATCTGCCTGCTGCTTACAATAGCCTGAGGCGATATGTGCTTAAGACAACTCCCCAGTCGAGGCCTGGCAATTAGGAAGATCCTCCTCTGTCCCTGTAATTGCTGAGAGAGCGAGAGAGAGAGCTCCTTCCTGTGTGATCATATTGCTTGCCTGTCACTACAGGGACCGTTGCCTCCATTCAGATCCTTGGTAGCACAGGTAGACACAGTGCATTGTGGGTAAGGTGTTAAATATAGGTAAACAAACAGAGCGTGTAGAACACAGGTTGTAATGCCTGGGAGTTGGGTGCTTTTTTGCCTTTCTTTTTTTTTAAGTTGGCTATGATATTAGAGAGGGGTGTTAATCATACGACAGTTCAGTGGGAAAGTGGACTTAAGAGTGGATTTCAATAAACCGGTTTTGTAACCGAGTGATCACTTCACTTTTTTTATTTTAATCATTGCAGGGGCGGAAGCATCCTTAACAGCGGCGAACATATGTTGGCTTAACAACCTGGGGGCTTTACAGCGAAGGGGTCTGGCCGCTCAGCCTTCAATTCAAGGCTTAGACAGGACAGGATGACGGCCACGTGTAGTACCTCCCACACAAACACGGCGTGGAAACCAGAGCTCACCGCTGCATTGTGGGAGGGGAGCGAGGTGTCACCCAGGGGTTTAAGAGAGAGGGTTGTTGTGTTTTCCATAATCTGTCTTGAAGAGGAGGAGAGAAACCTGATGCCTCCTGTGTGTGTTGGCCTGAGCTCTCCCCAGCCAAACCATTCTTTCCCATTCAATAGCAGCAGAAGCTGTTAGCTGCTTAGGTCGCAAATTACAAGGAGGTACTAATTAGTCTGTAATTCAATATCGTGCTGAATGGACCAAAGATACAATTCTGCTTCTGCCTCGTCCATAGATGATGGGAAGTTCTCGGTTCGTAATAACTCCTAATGCAGATAAAGTCTCACCTACGGTCCGGAATAAGTGCTGCAATGCATTTTATTATAATCTGAGGCACACCAAAGAAGACCAGAGATTCATTTGGAGTTTGGAAATCCAAAAAGAAATTTTATTTCATTTATTCACTTCAGAAAAATGGCTTTTCCTCATATACTTGCTGTAATCGCTTAATTTCCATCTTTGTAAAATCACACATACGGCAAAATAGTGCTTCTATTTACGAATAGGGTTGTAAAACATTGCTGACTTGTATGACTTCACCAAGAACGGGTGACAATTAAATAATTTCCTAAAGGCTGAATAAAACTCAACCGCATATAAACATCTTAGGTAAAAAGGATTTTTGGCCCAGTATAATGTATTTACCTGGCATTATAAAACTATCAAATATTATCTGTATGTCAGAGTGGCGAAGTCACGCCCCTTCCGGTAGAGCCCATGGGACCTCGAAGAATTTGGTTCCAGTTTTTATCTGCCCTGGATTACACATATGTTGTTTGTGGATTTCAATGATAATTTTTCATGCATAGAAAAGATGATTTACGTAACAACCCGCACTAAGAACTCTGGTACAGACATGGCGATCTCTCTGCTCCACTTCACCGCTTTTTCCAAGGGGAGGATAAAAGCATCGAAAGAGGGGGAAACCATTATAACTCGGGGCATGTGGAGAGTTTCAGTTATGCCGATTGGGAGATTGTCGGTCTTGTCCACGCCAGTCACAGGGAGCGTGACGTCACATTCGAGACGTAGTCTTTCTCATTGTGTTTTCTCTACAGCCTTTAACTGAACAATAAACGGTCAAACTCTTGACATGAAAAAATTATAATTGAAATCCACAAACGACACATGTGTTGTCCGGGGCATATAAAGACAGGAACCAGAAAATACTTACTTTCTCTCGATTGAAACCCTTTCATATTTTTTGATCTCATAGGTCCCATGGGCTCTCCCGGAAGGGGCGTAACTTCCCCACTCTATTGCTGTAGAGAGTTCAATTAAACAGAGACATCTGAACCAATGCATCGAGTAGGGCACCTGCATTCACACGATCTCAAGGGTAATTCAAGGAAACACAACTCAGCTGTCCATATTTCATAACGGATCTCTGCTTGTGTGTACCATAACATGAACATGGACCATTCCCCAACACAGCCTCCTTGAACAGTACAGGCCTTACCAAGGCTTTAGTAGCAGCATTTCTTTGAAAAGTGAATCACAGAGGCTTCACCAGGGGCCAATCAGTAAACAGCGGCCCAAGGAGATCAAGTAAATAAAGAAAAATCCAGACAAAACCATCGAAAACGAAGGACAGGCTGTTCAGGGCTATTGCGATCCACGTAGCTTTCCCTCTCTGCGGATTGTCGAATGGCTCCCCATAAAGGGAAACCGCCGTGGTATCTATCAGTGTGTTTCGTGGTCGGCATGAGGCCTTTCGTTGCTGCGCTGCCCACGATGGAGGCAGCCCGGTGTAATCGCTCAGGTCTAATTGACATGATGAGGAGCTATTACTGTATTGATCCAATGGATCAGCTGGGACTCCCTATCGACCCCCCCCTCCCTCCTACCCCCACCCCACTAAGTGGACACATAGAGCTTTGGGGAGGGAGAGGTCAGACAAATGTTAAGAGGATATTAACCGGATGCTTGCAAAGTTGGATTTAGTTTAGATCTCGGGGAAATGAAAGAAAGTAGCGTTTGGGAGGGAGGGAGATCTGTAAGATAGAACGTCCTAAATGTTTTGTACCGATTACAAATTCAGCTTACAATACCCGTAACAGATTGCTGTGCTTTTAAGAAAAACGTGTTTCTCAATTGTATGCTACGTCCTGCAAAGACTAATACGAACGTAAGGTAATTACAGATAAAAGAAAACTGGATGCGATGCACGAGGACTGAAACTGGAATGTGTTATTTGTGTGGATTGTTATCGAACACAGGTAGGCATCTCAGTGAGTTAACGTCATAGAAATAAATTATCATAAAATAGACTTTTGTACTTTTTACACATTACACTAAATACTGTACATAGAATGTATCAACAATATCTCACCCAAAAAGGTTAAAATTAGAAACAAACAGGGGGAGGAGCCACAATACGTATTTCTATAATCACACACTTCATTAAGTCGCACACACGCTCACGCTATTGTGTGTGGGGTGTGTGCGTATGAAATCCTAATCCCATCCAAAGTCATGGCCGGTCATTTGGTAAAACTTGTTGTTGTAAGGCCGGTAAAACTCCCGCAGCCGCTGCACCACGTGGCCGGCGATGTTGGGGTGTGTCCGGCCCTTGGTCTTGCCCAGGCAGTGGGGCTTGCTGTTGCCCTCGGGCCTCTTGAGGCAGGGGAAGCCCTTGGCCACGTTGAAGTGGAAGTGGCGGTCGTCGACCACCCGCCTCAGCCCCAGGAAGTCCTGGACGCGCGCCATCTCCCCGGACGGGTCGCTGATGAGCCGCTCGCCGCTGACAAACAGCAGCTGCCCCGCGGGGAAGTACCGCAGCCAGTGTTCCAGGTGTTTGGCGTACACGCCGATCTGGACGGCGCTCCAGGTGGCGTCGACCACCGCGGGGCCGGCGCCCGCCGTGGCGTTCCTGAACGCCAGGCTCTCGAAGGACGGGATGTCGGGCTTTTTGGAGCGCGTCTGCGTGTAGTCGGAGATGGCGCGCGTGACGGGGTCCCGGACCACCACGATCAGCTTGGTGTGCTTGGACATGGTGTAGATGCGCGACGGCACCTCCTTGGTCACGAAGTAGCTGGGGGTCTTCTCCATGGTCAGCTGGCCCTCCAGGGTCTTGGGCATCAGGTCCCTGTGGAGGGGGGGGACATGAAGACGTTATGTCAGGGTGTCAACTGTGCAGCCAAATTTGGAGCCATATTTTATCGCTACAAAATGATGGGGATCTTTCTGAAGAAACGGTTCACCGGTTTAATATCCTGTTGTTGTGAACATTTTTAATGCACGATATGACGCTTTAAGAAAGACAACAAAGAGAGTACAGCGCAAAATGACAAGGAACAAGAACACTCTTTAATCCTGACATTCCTGCCAAGGCTGTGTTTCCGGATGAGGATGGCTCTGCCCGGCCATAATATAGCTTGTTAACTGCAGCTCGGACGGGATAATGGCTAGAGAGCCCAGGGGGATTAGGAGTAAGGCAAACACACTGGAACATTTGAGCCTGGTTAACTGTCTTACTGGCTTGGATGCTTGCCGAGAGAGAGAGGGATAGAGAGAGGGAGAAGGATAGAGGGAGGGAGATGGCTCGTACTAAGCGACAGGAAAGTAGTGAATGCACAAGGGGATCCGAGGAGGAAAATTACGCTGTTGGTATAGGCTTGCATGAATGCATGAAGGAATAAATAATTGAAAAATCGATTGTATTTGTTTTGCTGCTATGGCGACATGCACACAATATACAAAGCCTACCAAGACCTTCACGTTGTCTTGACATGTCTTTGTACTTGTATGAATAGCTTAGTACATGACGTAGATATGTATAATAGAACAACAGACGTTTCGTGTATTTCACGATTACGACAAGGCTGAGTACAAAAAAATATAATTTTTTAATGGGCAGTGATTAATAGTTAATCTCACTCTCACTACTTCATACGCAGAACATCTCACATCTTAGGTTTAGAGCGAGAAGAACACGAGTGAGGACCATCAATGAGAAACAGCTTCTTCTTCTTCTTCTTCTTCTTCTGTGCTTCTTAAGAGGAGCGAGGGTCCCCCCCCCCCCCCCACGCCTCATTACTGCCTCAACAAGCAGGCGAAGCTCCCTCTCCCGCTTCCTCGTTCACTTTCATCACCTGACCAAACGTACCTCCTATCTTAAGCAGGCCCTCTCTGAGGACTGCGCCGGCTAAACACATTCACTCTCTCCTCCACTCTCCCTCTCCCTGGAGAATAAGCTGCCGGAAAAAAAAAACCAAAGCCAATCAAGGTAATTGGCACGAGAGAGAGAGGGGGGGAGCGAGAGAGAGAGGGGGAGAGATAAACAACTATATCAGCATCCCCCCCCCCTCCCCACTACCGTATCTCTCGGCAGCAGCGCCGGCGGTGTCTCGTCTCAAGACTCCCCAGAGACACAACAACTTACTACCTATAAAAACTTTCCACCAACACAAGCGCAGGTGGGCTTTGTTCCTCCCACAGGCGGAGGAAGGAGAGAGAGAGAGAGAGAGAGAGAGAGAGAGAGAGAGAGAGAGATCTTTGGGAGATCTGCCCTGGGGTGGGCAGAGGTAGGAGAGCCCCCTGTTTTTATTTCCCGATTTGTTCTGCTCAATAAACAATGTGGGCCAGAACCAATAGGGTTTCAGCGTATCTTTATCCATCAATCAGCTGTCAGGAGACGCAGACAGCACAAAGTCAGCAGCACAGCCAGAGAGCGGCACTTCGGACCACATCACTTCCATTCAGCTGCAAATGGCGTTTCCTTTATGTCATCGCTTTAATTAAAAACAATTCCCAGGAGCCCCCGAAGATTGCCGTAGGAGTCGATATTTTAATTGCGTCACTGAAGACATGGGTGCATCTTAATTTGAGTGATCTCATCATCTTTCATCCATCCCACATGACACAATCGACGTGATGATGACAGCAAAAGGGAAAATAAACATCCTTCCACCGCTCCCTCCCAGGGGAGCAGTACTGCACCGAAGATAGAGAGACCCCCACAGAACGGGGGGCAGGGACGAGGACAAGAAGAGGGTGCAAGAAGGGAAGATGGGGAGAGAGAGAGGGGGCGAGACAGAGAGGTGCTGACAGGGAGAAGGCGAGAAAGTGAAAGACAGAGAAGTGCGGACAGAGAGAGGTAGAGAGAGCGAGGAACACTTGGATAATAGGGCGGCTGGTAAAAGTTGAGGGATCATTAACGTGACTCAGCGACAAAAAAAACTAAATTCCGACGTCACTTGAGACGCCCCGTCTGTGCTTTACTGCAGAAGAAGAAGATAAAGCATGCCATAATGCAACAGGAGCCGAAGGGGGGAGGCAGGGTGAAGTGAAGCCCTTTGCTCTTGTTTACATACGCCACTATCAGACAGCAGGTTCAAAGGTAGGGAATTTACAACCCGTCTGCTGTTTGCCACAGATCTGTGATTGGTCGTTAAGCGATGGACTCACTGATTAGTCAACTGGGGAGGCGGGAAGACACACTGCGGTGAGAGCACCTCTTTGCATCCTGCAGAATTATGCTTGCCTGAAGATAATTCCGTTCATCATACGACCCCCTCCCTCGGGTATGGTTAAAAACTCTGAGAGACATGTGGACTGCTCAGGGTAAGTCTCTCTCTAGCTCTCTCCCTCCCTCTCCTCTATCAGAGGAGAGGCCTGGTGAGGAGGTGCTACTGTGGGAGTGGATCTGTCTCCTCTCCAGAGCCAGCGAGAGGATGAGGAGGAGGTGGTGTTGGTATGCAGCCACTCAGAAATAATCTCACCAAGTTACTGTGAGACAAATCCCAGACACAAATTAAACTGTGTGTGTGGGGTCGGTGGGTGGGGGGCATTTATCATGTACTGAAGAAAGTCTGCATGGGTGTTCAATGTTCATAACCCCCCCCCCCCCTCACCCAAGCTCTTCTCACTGGAATGCCGATTATTCCAGCAAGCATTGGTCCTCGGTAAACGGCAACGGTGGAGCCCAGCAGGAGCTCGGTTCTTCTGTTCAGCACCAACCAAAGTGCGCTGGGGAGGTCGGCGCACAAAAGACGCAGCAAGATGCATAGCTAAATATTGACCAGATATCGAACAAGCTGCAAATATGAGGGAACAATATTTACACACTGAGTTATTAAGAGACGCTGCGTCTGCTCCTGCTGGCCGCGATACCTCAGTCTGTAGAGGCGCCGCTCAAGGCCACCTGGCTGGGACGCAGGAGACAGACCGGGGGAGGGGGAGGAGGAGGAGGACGGGAGGGGAGGGTGGAGGAGGAGAAGGAGGAGGAGGAGGAGGAGGAGGCGGAGGAGGAGGAGGAGAAGGAGGAGGAGGCGGAGGAGGGGTGGAGGAGTAGAGAGAGGAGGAGGAGGCGGAGGAGGAGGAGGAGGAGGAGGGTTTGGAGGAGGAGGAGGAGGAGGACGGGAGGGGTGGGGGAGTAGAGGGAGGAGGAGGGATGGAGGAGTAGAAGGGGGAGAAGGTGGAGGAGGAGGGGGGGAGGAGGAGGAGGGGTAGGAGTCTCACTGCAGTGCATGAGCCATGCTGGCTCGCCTCCCACAACTGTCAGCCGTGCATTTACACGTAGCAATCTGTGCTGTCAGTTATAAGATAGGCCTGGACTGATTCTTTCTTTTTTTTTATCAAGGAGCCGGTAATAGCAAATGGCTGTTTTAACGGTTCTGATTACTCCAAACGCATTTCGTTGGGTGTAAGTATTGGTCTTATCAAGTCTATAAATGACCATGTGTGAATACTATTACACATTATGCATGTTTCTTATTTGAGGAGGTGCGACCGCTTGTATACTCAGTCCTCCTCCCCAGGGGGATGTTGGAGTGTCTGCTGAGAGCCGTGAAAACAAGCCGCACTTCAAAGAGACAGAAATCGGAGAGACGTTTGAGGCGGATGGGAGCGTTTTCAAAAGAACCACGCTGCTGTCGAGAGAATACCGAAGGCATCGGGGCGAGTCAACAAGTTCAGGGGGGGACGCAACAGATTATGGAACAACATCAGCACTCCTGCGTGTGTTGTTTCCATATATCCAGTGTTTCCAGTGTCGTGGAATAAGTGCATTGGTTTTTTGTAAACAGCCTGCAGCTGACGGCCAGGGAGTTAAGGCCACTAAATCCTCAACATAACAGAGGATGGAAAACTATTACCGAAATCCCTCCAGTATTAATGGCAGCCTCAATCTAATGTTAGAACAATGAGGAGTTGAACTTAAGACCGTTTGAAGCCTTACGCAAACTGCTCTTGGCTGTACTGCTCATACGGTCTGTTTTTAAGGGTTAGGGTCGGTTTCTTTGATGTCTCTACTAGAGCCATTTAAATGCTCGCTGCTGGTATTAAGCCAACTGCGTACTGGCACGTTAGCCTAACATGAGAATGGGCTAAGGAGCTATCTTACTACAAAAAAATTGAATCAGATCCCTCTGATGCATCCCTGTTTCCCTGTTTCCTCTTTTTTTTTGGAATGAGTAAGCAAAACCAAAAAAAGCCACTGGTGCACTTCTGTGGACCTACTCTTGGGAAATGCAGCTTAGTTTCAAAAGTCAAGCGATTGTAAAGTCAACTTCCAGGGCTCAAAAACTCGAGCCTTTGAGAGTCTGAGTCCTTCCCTTGGCCGAGTCCCATTCAATGCTCTGTCGAGGCGGACTCCAGCTGTGCCTCGCCAAAGACTACTTTCACCCTTCTGTGCACATTTGCATACAAAGTGAAGGCAGAGAAAACATGTTTCACACTAATTGTCTGCTCCTTTATCATCCGGGTTGATGCAGGCCTCAGGGGTTCCCTGGCAGCCCCCCTGGCTCTCAGCACCAGACCATAATACTGTTGCGCTTTCTAAAGACTCGCCTTTAAATTTACTGCCCTCTGTCCGCCGCTGGCTCGCAGTAATCCACCACGAGTGCTCGTGCTTTAAAGCGGGCCGTTCTCGCTGACGTCTTAATTGAGTTATGCGAAGAAAAACACCCATTGTGTGTTGTCTTTTAATTTATTTCACAACACATTCAAGGATGCAAAAAACAAACGCTAGCAAATCAGACGTGTCCACCGGAGGGACAAAGCAGGTGGAACGGTAAAATTGTCAAGTAAGATAAAGTGGTGGTGCCGGGAGATTTGAGCACGAGGTAGGTGTAGTGGGGAGGAGGGGCCGAGGGAGGGGAGAGGTTCCCACAGCTTTGGGAGTTGCCTTCCGTGCGCTCTGCATGAGTACGTGTGGACGTCTCTTATTTTTTTTCTCGCCTGCGAGTCAAAGCGTACTATTTCACGGCCGGCCTCCCTGCTGTGGGGACTCTCTCTCTCTCTCTCTCTCTCTCTCTCTCTCTCTCTCTCTCTCTCTCTCTCTCTCTCTCTCTCTCTCTCTCTCTCTCTCTCTCTCTCTCATGTTGCAAGTCTCCCAATGGCAGAAGGGCCCCTGAAGTGGCCCTCTTTCCTGTGAGCCTGAACAGTGTTTATCTTCACAACTCTTTCTTGGTTTTTTATCACACCCGTTGATAAGCCCACGCTGAGGTCTGCTTCCACTGCTGCTCTTGTGCCTCTCGGCTAGCTACTGTTCGTTTCAGGGGCCGTAGAGTCAATGAGACCCACTCCTGGTGCTTGTAGCTTATCACTTATCATGCTTATCACTCTCTCAACCTCTTGCACTGCAGGGGATGATAATGGGCTGAAAGTTTCCCATAAATAAATTGTTTTGTACAGGTACAACGTCATAAACTGATTAATAACACTGAGAGCTCTAAACTGTGACGTAATTGTCTGTGAAAAACAAAACAACACCATAAAACTAAAACAAAACAGAAACAAACACTTGACCAGGGGCCATTTTAAAGTGACAGTGTGCTTCTTCTACAATGCAATTCCTTTATGGCTGATAGCCTGATCGTTTTATGCTGGCATGAAGTCCCAAGGCTGTGTTTATGAACTAACCACCGTGGTCAGTAAAGGAGCTCCAGGCTTAGCTTCCAATCGCAGTGCTCCAGCTTACCTGCAGGGTCACTGTCTCTGGAGGAGTGTCTCTCAGGCTAGGCCTCTAGCAAGCTATGTTCTTTTAATTAGCCAGGTCAACAACCCAGTGAAAGTAGCCGTCACTTCACCAAACTCCAGATTAAATGTTTATTTCCCACCTCAACTTCATTAATGGGGCTGTCAGACACCTGACTCACAAACCCATGTTTGACCTGTTGTCTTTCCACTGGCGGCAAAAAGGCTTATGCTGTTTGAATCGGTATGGATGAAACAGCATACGTTATTGTTTCTTTCAATGACTTTGGTCAGCAACGTGTGTATGTGTGTGTGTGTGCGGGCAAAAGTCTGTTTACTTTTCGGGGGAATTTCTCGGAACTTGGTGACACACAAACCGATAGACTAGTTTCATTATCTTCTTCTTTCTAAGTCAGTAGATTTGAACAAAAGAGACCTTTCCTTCTCAGAGTTCATGCAAAATGTTGGAGGCTAAACCTTCCTGGAAATTCTTGGAGGAACTTAAGCGAGAAGTCTTTGAGCAATGCTTCACTTACTCTATTGTGGCTTCATGGAGCAGATTCGGAAACTCAGTTTCTAAATCCTTTGACATCCCCGACTGACTTTGTCATCATTGTTGTGGTGGGGAGGGCTGGCAACACTTCAAACATTTGTATTTAATTATTGTACTGTGTTTACGAAAGAAGTTAATGTGCCTCCTAAGTACAATTGTTTATATCCCCCATGCAAACAAATTCCAGGAACTTCCTGTTCAAAATAAATAAATCAATAACTTCCTGGACTAGGAGTGTGTTGTTCTTAAACTATTAAATAAAACTCCAGGTCAAAGGAACATGTTGCGTAACTCTGTAAATACAACTGGTGACTGGTGGCCTCAGAGTTCAGGACATTGGGACATGACATCAGGAAATGACTATTAGGACTGATGTGACATTCAGAGGCATATTACTGATGTCAGTTGAACGAACCCCATCGCAGAGAGTCGGTTCTGACTCTGAAAGCAACATCCAATCAAATCAATATGGACCTCTCTGTCTTCTTTTGCCAAGATTTTAGATTTTCTACCGTATGTAGAATTCAAAGTACGGATGTATAACTATTCAAAGTATTCCGAGCTTAGTTCATGGAACTACAATGATAAAGAGCTGAGATGCTGGCATGAGATGGGAATTCTACTATAATTTAAGGGTGATTTGCTGTATCTCATTTAAAGGGTTGATCAAGGACGCAATAAAGTTGGACTAACGCGCACAGAGTATTTATATGGTGTTTACTCTCACAAGGCCTAAAATACAATTAAGGTTAACAACGCCAGAGGTTTAAAGGGCATGCGTTTTAGAACACGTTTTATGGGATGTTGGTATCACCTGATGTGGGAAACCAATCCCTAAAGCTTTCCTTATCCCATCCCATTTATTATTATTATTATTATTATTATTATTATTATTATTATTATTATTATTATTATTATTATTATTATTATTATTATTATTATCCTCAGTTGAATCCTTTATCTCCACAAATGACCATGTTCAGTTATCATTTGGTTCATAATAGGGTGATGCATCTAGGCTATGTGTGTTTTATTATGATTGCACCAATATATTTATTTTATATAAAAGGTGATAAAGCTAAAACATAGGCTACCTCAAGTATCTCATCTGTATTTAAGAATAAGGAGCAGTAGGCACTATGCCTATATGACTAACTAACATTTTTGATCACCAAATAAAGGATTAATGATTTATATTTTTGACTTTACTAATATTGTGGATAGATGAGGGTTTGGTTCTAACAAAAAAAAGCACAGTCGAAGGGTTGTCTAGATGCTTGCCAATTTGAACCTATATAAACGAAACCGGTTGACAGAGAACCGAATAGAAATCTACAAATCACACACAAATCACGCTCGCGGAGACGGGCTGTGTTATTCACCTGTACCACTCCAGCCCTTTGTCGTAGTTGCGGTCAAAGAAGTGAGGCTCCGCGCCCACCGCTCTGATGTCCGGGTGGACGCGCAGGAACTCCAGCAGAGCGCGCGTTCCTCCCTTCTTCACCCCGATGATAATCGCCCCGGGCAACTTCTTAGTTTCCGACTCATTGAAGAAACCCGACATGGCATTATCGCCCTGCGACGCCTTCGCCTCGCCTCTCGTCTCATCCCAGTCGTCTCCTCGGCTGTCCAACTCGTTCTCGTTGTTCAGCAGGTCCCTGGAAGCCCCCAGAGAGCTGTCTAGCTGATTGTCAAATTCGCCATCGCCTTCGCTCACCTCCGAGCGTGTGGTGCTGGCGGACAACGACGGAGTTGGGATAGTTGTGCAGTAACCAACACAGCAGTAGATCATGTACACCCAGAGTGACAGCATGATGCACATCACAAAGAGTTTGTTTTTCACGTTGGATGATGATGGCACAACATGTAGATGGTGTAAAATCGGACTATATTCCATAGGGCTTACGGAAATAAAATGCCATATTCCGTTTGGGCATCTTGGCAAAGTTCCTCTAGTCCTCTTCCATGGCGAAACAAATCTAGGATACACGCGAATTTGCAGTTGTCCACGTTGGGAAGGATGTGTTTTTCTTTTTTCGGACGACACCTTTTAAGTGAGTCAGCTGTGCGTCAAGGTCCACGCTCGTCCCCCATCACTTGTTCGGGCAGGGTGTGAGCGCTCATCTGCGCCGTGCTTACAAACCAGGGGGGCGGGAGACTGACGGAAGAGAGGACCAATGGCACAGCCCCAGAGCGCAGCTTGATAAGCGCACGCAACGTGCGCTTTTCAGGCTTCTCTCTGGGGCTGAGCTGCGTATAGCCTATGATATATATTTTTAAAGCATTAACGCCGGGAACAGTAACCGTAAACACATGGTTTAAAACTTTACCATAGAATGCCATTGTATTGTTAAAATCGTTTTCGTGTCATAGACAATGTGTTAAGATAAAATTATTTCAGCCCTACAAACCCCCGTTCTGTGTGGTCTGGTTACAAAACAGCATATCCTGTTTGGACCAGAGGTGGTAAGTAACAAAGTAACAAATACTTTACTTTAGTCAATTTTTCAGATATCTGCAGCCTACTTAACTTGAGTATTAATTTTTTCTGACAACTTCTTTCTTTTACTCCTTACATTTTAACACTGTGCTTCCTACATTTTCCAAACACAGATTGGTGATTTACTTTTAATGTATCTGAGGGGAATCATCAATCTTTTTAACATGTTGCATCATTACGCGCCTTCCCAACATCAAGTCCATTTTCAACATAGATGGACTTGACAATAACACATGGAAAATATGACCCCTTGATGCATCCCTCGGTGCATATCACACAGTCCACCGCGGAGAAATGGCGTCCACAACTAGTATTGCAGTAGGTGAGGATGGATGAAAGGGAACCAGCAAACACTGCATACGGAGCAGATTCAGAGCATGAAACATTCCCCGTCTATGACCTTATTTAAGAGAAATGTTTGAAGTTGTCGGTAAGAACGATAGAACTTGGCGAATGCCGTTGTGTTTTTGTGCCAACCTAAAAAATTTTTTTTGGTCCTCCTGTAGAGATGAGGACATTTCTGACAAAATAGTTGAAGGCTTATTTAGACCTGACTTGTGTTCTCGCTTTGATCATAATGTTTCGAATTCTGTTGCTGACATTGAAAAATGATTTGAACATTCGAGCAAAGTTACATTAAATATATTGTTACTTTAAGTATATTGTTTATTCTATTTGAAGTTAGAATGGTTTAACTTTAACAGTCTTTTCATTATATTTAATTGTATGACGTGAGGCTCAGTGAGCTTTGCACAGAAACAGCAGGTAGAAATGTCAGAAGGCTACTTTTCACTTTTATGCAATTTTACTTGAGTACTTCTTAAACTGTACTCAATCAATACTAAACTGTACTTAATCAATAATTTCACTCGAAAACCCACGGTAGTCTAATTGCTGGAAAACCGCAGCCAATCAGATCATGGCAATCCTGAGCCAATTAGATAGCTGGGAACCCTTGCCAAATTCGATCACTGGAACCCCTAGCCAATCAGATCCCTGGAAATCAGAAAACTTTTTTAATGTATTTTTTTTTTAATAGGCCTATATATTTTTGGGGGGCAGTTAGAAATGGTTTTACTTAAGATTCTTCAAATTATATTATTAAGGCGTGAGGTTTAGTTAGCTTTGTACAGAAACAGCCGGTGGAAATGTCAGAGGGCTACTTTTTACTTTTATACTTCGAGTACAATTCAGAGCCTGTACTTTCCAACTTTTGTTTAAGGAATGGAGTTGAGGTCTTTTTTTTACACAATTATCTGTACTTTTGCTGGAGTTCAGAATAAGTGTACTTTTGCCAACACTGTTGTAGACTCACTTGTTGTTATTTTTTCCCAACATCTTAGAGTAGCCTATAAAAAATGACTCAATGTGAAACAAACCTCATAGTGGTATATCCTGTTATTTTGAATGGAAAATGCTTAGTCAACATTTATTAATGTCAGAGGAAGTGTGTCTCTGACCTGTGTGTTTCTGGGCCACTTGAGTTTGGTTAAAAACATGTCTTCAATTTTTATTATAAACTCCCTCAAAATGTTATAATTTAAGTGTGTGTGTGTGTGTGTGTGTGTGTGTGTGTGTGTGTGTGTGTGTGTGTGTGTGTGTGTGTGTGTGTGTGTGTGTGTGTGTGTGTGTGTGTGTGTGTGTGTGTGTGTGGGCTCAACCTTTATCCTAATGCAGGGTCATAGGTCATTGTTAGACTGTCTCCAACTGCAGGATTATTGACAGCTGTCACAGTTCGAGCTTCCAAGTGCAACGTATGCCATGTTGCCTAGTACCCGCGTGAGAGGCAGTATGATCTACACACCACACACCTCACACAACAGCCGAACAGGGACCTATCAAACTGCTATAACGCAAACAAGAGTAAACACCTCAGGTTCTTTGACCTATCCCCCATTAACCGTGCATCCGCTGTCACGTGACATGTGTCATGTGGATACGTCTTGTTCAGCTATTCATCTGTAAAAGACAGGCATTAAAGATTGTGTTTTTTTCTTGAAAATGTATTTGACAATACAATACACTTCATATAACTGGGTACCGAATGGATATCTAACTTTACCATTACCTTGTAGCTTTTAACACAACTCCATTTTGTTCGGTACGAGCCAGAGACGGCGACCTCTGAACACAGCGCGTACAACATAACACATTCTACGTCAACTTCTCTTTCCCTGCAGCATATCGTTCCTGAAACATATTAAATTGCTTATTCTATGTAATTTGAAATATTTAATTAGCTATGCAACACGTGTTAGATTTACAGTGTTATCTTTGAACACATAATTATTAGTGAGTTCTTGTACCCATTAAATTGAGTATTGGCGTTGCGTAAACACCCCAAAAAGCAATTAGGCTTAGGGGTGAAATAGTGCGACATGGTGGACTCGAGTTAATAGGGGTTTGAGAAAGCATCGTGTCAGTTGAAAGTCAAACAAAAGTGCATATGAAGCAATTGACTTTGGCACCACTAGTTTGAATGGCAGTCGTAAGGTCTTAAGTCAATGCGTAAAATACACAAAGGAGCAAAGTCCCATCGTTATATAAACAATTTGTAGAGCTTTTTGAAAACGTTCTTGCAAGATTTTCTCAAAACTGTTGAAGCCCAGCCTGTGTCAACAGCAGAAAAGAATTGTGTCGAGAAATTTGCAGGGAGAACGTTTTTTGGGACAAGATATCACGTTAATGTATTATAAGGTTGTTCCTAGGCATGGATGAATCGTATGTTTACATAAAGGCTACTTAGAAATATTCTTGTGCCCAATCCCACACACACACACACACACACACACACACACACACACACACACACACACACACACACACACACACACACACACACACACACACACACACACACACACACACACACGTGCGCGCACACCTAAACACAAACTCATACATACACCTACAAACACCTTCACACCTCTTCATACAGATTGTATCTTTGAACCTAGACTTTGAAGAGCTGCTATGGCAACATAATCGTGGGCGGTTGTCTTCATAAGATCACAGCACCTGGATCAGGTGATGTGTCCCAAAAACAGTCTGAAGACAGCACCTGGATCACATGTTGTGTCCCACAGACAGTCTGATGGCAGCACCTGGATAACATCACCATGTTTATGCGTCCTTCCACCCTGAGCAGTTGACACGGCCACCTACGGCAAGACACACTAAAGCTTTTCAATACGTCGAAGGAATAGGAAGGCATGGCTAAGCTCTTCCTGCTAACGCTACATGATCTAGACAAGATTACCCACATGTGTAAATTTGCTGATTTTCGTGTTCCACTCATACGTTTTAGTTTTTTTTATAAACCTTAGCAAATGAATAATAACAAACTCAGGGCATTTGGAACATATGTTCACAGGTGGAGATATCTGCTGCTGAGAGCAAAAATATCCTGTCTTTATGTCTACTTTGCTTGTATAGCACGCAGCATGTACCTGCTAAAGTTAGCGCTGACAGGCCTGCTAATGGTTTGCCAATCGCCCCAGGAATCTATCTATCACGTATATACAATTAACCACCTATAGTTACAGTGAACATGTAGGTCACTGTAGTTAGCTGGAGTTGGCCTTCCTGTGTGTGTGTGTGTGTGTGTGTGTGTGTGTGTGTGTGTGTGTGTGTGTGTGTGTGTGTGTGTGTGTGTGTGTGTGTGTGTGTGTGTGTGTGTGTGTTTCTATTGAAATTGATTTCTATTGAAACTTTTTGAACAAAAACATATGCAGGTTCCTAATATAGATTCACACTCACATATTCACAAACTCACACACACACACACACACACACACACACACACACACACACACACACACACACACACACACACACACACACACACACACACACACACACACACACAGTGGACAGCCATGTCAGTGCCTTTGGAGCCGCGTCCAGATGTCAGAGATCTGAGCCCATTAGGAAGTAAAGTGGATTGATGACTGATCTCATCCTCCTTGAGCACAAACAAAGCTCTGAGCGGCTAAACAGCAGCAGTGTCGACGGCACAGCGTTCAAACGCGAAGGCATGCCGGCTAAACGGCCATAAGGACACGGGGGTATTAAGAGAGCCAGGAGGCAGATCAACTCACTGCCCCGACCCATGGCTAAGCCCTCCCACTCCTCAGAACATTGAACAGAAAATCTCTTGGGCCATTCTCTGGAGCTGTGCTAAAGTGTGTCTGATCCTTTCTGCTTGGATAAAGCTGTGGTTCCGGGGAGGATTGTCACACTCTGATCTTGTACAGGAGAGTCTTACGCTAATTTTAAGCAGGTTGGAAGGGCTTGAGGCAAAAAACGACAAGGTGCTCCTGGCTGTGTGTGTGAGGCACAGGTAGTGTTGTAGCGTCGCGTATCTCGTGAATCTAGTAGACACGGACAATTTTGCAGCTCATTGTTTGGCTGGTGTACACAATGATCCATAAAAGATTTGAATTGTCACTCTTATTCCTAGTTCCTCAATATCCATTGTTCTCCTTTTAATACCATTTCAATTGGGGCTACTAATTAAAAGAAAACCATCATAATCCATTCTCTAGAAAGAAGGAGTTTTAGACGACACAGTTTGACTTCTTTTCCGAGACCACCTGTGGCAATATATCAACACGGCCTTTGAGAAACACCACTGTTTAGATTTCCATCTAAACACATCCTCTTATTCGCTATTTTTGGAACCAATGTCTGCAGAGGTCGTGTGACCCGACCATCTCACCCTACCTCCGGAGGAATGTCGACGAGGAGACTGGTGTTCAACACTGCTTGGAGGGGACGGTACTGTATACCCACCGCAGGTTTCAGGACGTGGAGACTGTTTTAAGACGTGAAGTCTGTGGTTTAGTCTAAAGCCTTGACGGGTAGGGGACTTAGATGGCATGTTGTCATCGTCTTGCTTTACCTTCGTCATGCATGCAATCACAATGGCAACTATCATACTAAAGAAGAGCGACGGAACGTAGGGGTGTGTTATGAACCATCTGTAAAAATAAGTTGGTTTCACAACATCCTTATTTTCACAGTTTATCTCGGCGCACCCATTGCTTCATTTTTAGATTTGGTTTGCCTTAATAGATGCAATCGCACGTTGTTAACAGCGCAGATGTCAAGTGTGGGAACAGTTTTGCGGTGTTATTGAGCCGTGGAGCGTAGTGTAGTGAACAACAAATGGTGGGCAAAAAGGGCTGCATATTAGTCCAATATTATACTCCAAACAGAAATACAAAACTTTCTATGAGCAAGCTAACTGATATTTTACTAGATACTAAAACGAGTGATGGTGGACATTCCGAAGCAACGGTAGCAACTAGATACCCTCAAGTCCAGGTCTGAGACACCTAAGAGGTCCCTGGGGAGAAGGTTCTCGTCGACTTTGAAGGCCATTATTCATGCTGAGATGAACAGGTGCAACCATCAAAAGAGCTCTGCAATGTTGTGTGTCCCTCTGGGATGTTGAAATGTACCGTGTGACCTCTGGAAGGCCCGGGCACTTCAGAGGTATCGGATACAGAGCCAAGTTTTGAGAGTCCATATTTTGTTGGTGCCTTCCACCCACAGGAAAGAAATTATGTCCTCATCTGTTGCTCATTCTGATCTCTTGAGACTTACTTGAGCCATCATTCTGAATCATTCTGTGATCATTTGTGTCTGAGATATTATTCCTCAGGCTCCCTTTGGAGCAATAATGAAATGAAAAATAGATAAACTACTGTCCCATGTCCGAGATCTCTCGAGTGCTGTTTTAACCTGTGCATATCATTGCTCAATTCACAATGTTTTTCCTTGACATGACATCTATGCTTTGCAGCACATTTCCCAAACATACTTGAGCGGCTTCATGCACTTACTAAATGGGGTTAAAACTCTGCATGCACATTCAATTGAATTGATTTTGTGAAAAGGGAACTATAGCTTTGGTAAGTTTTCGCATACTTAATCTGAAAATAAATAAAGTTTAAATCTATCATTTTTCTTAGAACTCCGACTCTAGAAATTGACAGCTGAAAGAAAATGTCACGGACTCACACAGGGAGCACTGTGAGACTGAACAACATGGTTGTTTCTCAGACCTGTTGAGATGAATGCAAAAGTGCACAAAATCTATCCATGGTCTTTCCTATTGCTGATTTTGACTAGGATATATTAATGTGATATAATGGAGTTCTCATCTTGAATGTTACTTTGCTATGGGAAACAAAGATTATAGATGATTAGTATTGCAAATCAACAGTGGAAGACTTTATTTGTACTGATACCACCATGATATACAGCAAGTCAGTTCCACTGGATCCACAATTTCCAGTTCCACAATTATGAACAATTGGTAGGGGTCAAAAAGTGTGGAATATCTTAGTAAAAATAAAAAATGTCTGCACTGCCAAAATGCATATTTAAAACGTAATATTGCGTTCTGGGTCCATAATATGATCTTCGTTTCACTCTCAGACCATAGTTATTGTCGAGTAAAGAAATTGTCCATGTCAGCAGAATTCTCAGACGGGGGCCAAGATAAATTTCAAACCCAAACTGAGCCTGGGCGAAGGTCCTCCAAAGACACATTACATTCTAATACTTGACCAGTCTGCTTGCCCGCTGCTTTTGTTTTGGAACATTCCTTGCCTCTCACTCTTCGGTCAAACCCCCTTTCCAAAAGGATGTGTAGCACTGAGGATAAATATTACCACTATTCCCTCAAGATAATCTGGAAAAACTTTTTTTTTTTTTCTGGTGCATCATATTGACAGACTCTCTGACTCCTCCCTCCTCAATCAAGGTATAACCTTTAAAGGTCCCGCCCCTTCCTCCACATAACTCCACAACTACCCACTATGGCTTGAGTGCATACGTTGCTCTTGATCCCTCCACCAAGGGACCTGGTTCCTGGTCTGTCCTCACAGTCAGAGTAGGGGCCCCCTTTGATCAGGCTAGGGGCCCTAAATGACAAGGCTGTGTGGTGGTGTGGCCCAGCCCTGGGCCACCTCCGTCGACACAGACCCCACCAGACGAGGCCGGCTGAGGAACAGACACATTCCATAGGTCCGTTTGCACCATGTTGTCCTAATCAACAGCACACAAGAACAGACACATTCCACCGGCCCGCTTGCAGCCCAGCTCTAACACACAGAACACAAGAACAAAAGAGTCAAACACAAGCCTGGGGGAACCTGAACCAGGAGTGCATGACCAACGTATGGATTCTCTGTTGTGATTGAAGACCTGGGCCAAACCGTTTCCCCCGGCCGAGACGGTGAAACGGATAAAGAGGCAGTTCAAATAAACAGAGTACTTCCCACCGCTACCCTGTCCGATGTGAGACGGCTTTTACCCCCCCCCCCCCCAAGACGTCTTCATCTATCACAACGTATAGCAGGCTTGTCGATCGTATATCGTCTTCTCCAGCCGTGTTTGTGATGGCCGTGGCAAGCGTCTGAGGAGAGGTCGGAGCGGGTCTTCGGGGAGGGCAAGGCCCCCCCTAAGGTGGGAGATGAGACACTGCGATAAGAGGCTGTCTCCGGGGGTTAAATTACAGAGCTCTCAGCAGCGGTCCGTCTTGGGGTTCAGCCCAGGGTTGGAGGGGCAGTGGAGTAAAAAAGCACAACGCACCAAAACATGACGTTGTCGCTGGCTGCATTCCTGGAGAGCAATGTCGACAGGATCCAAGAACAGACGTTGATTATCCAACGCTGACGAAAGCTTCCTGAGACTCAACCAAAAGCAATTTTCATATTTAAACCCTAAAGTGGAGAAAAAAGTAGATTTACCCTCAGTTGGGAATACATGTCTGTGCTCAAATACTTTTGCTAATGTGCTGACACAACAATAACAACGGGTAACAAAGTTGTGCAGAGCCAAAGCACACACATGCCGTTGATGAATCCGGGCTCGATTTTCCCGCTCCTAAGCCTGGCCATGGCTATTAGCATTAAATAAACACAGGGCTGCGCTATAAAAGCCTGTAATGCATGCACATTTCACAAGCTCGTAACAGTCCATTGAAATTTCATCTCCGTTCCAGGAGACTGTTATTTACACAACGGCGGGAAGGGAAGGGTGGAAGCGAGGCCTCGAGACGCACGCCACCCCTCGCTCCACCATCCAAGATCACGATGAGATTCTTAGCGCTTAGCCAAAAATACACCCGGCCTGATGGATGGATCGATTCCCGGCACAGAGTTGCTGAATCTGATTTATGCTTCATGTGATCCCAACGTCCAATCCGATGGAAGTCCCAACTAGGGCTTTAGTGCTTCACAAGCTGTGGGCCTGTGCCGTGCCGGGGTTAAGGGCTCCATTATGAACCTGCGTTCATTCTTTGATTGGCAAACGTCTTGGATTTACTCTTGGATTGTAGTCTTTAAGTGTCGCTATATAGCAGTCCCTTAAAGGAATGGCTTCCTCTACCTCCCCTCCCCAACCCTCCTTGCTTCTCTATTACTGGCCGCCTGCCTCCAGAGAGATGAGGAGAAGGGGGGCCTGTCATTCAGGCTGCGTGCAGAGCGCTCAAAACTGCGTGCAGAGCGCTCAAAAACTGCGCCGAGTAGGTTTCAACTCTCACCAAGGCTACCTCAAGGTCGCTGTAGCCGCGTGCTGCTTCCATTTGGAATGCTCACTCTGCTCACTCTGCTCACTCTGCGTGTGTGTGTGTGTGTGTGTGTGTGTGTGTGTGTGTGTGTATGTGTGTGTGTGTGTGTGTTTGTGTGTGTGCGTTGAACGTCCATTGAGTGAATGTATTAAGACTTATTTTTTTCTAAGTTTCTTTTTGTGGGTCTGTTTTTGTGATTGTGTAGGTGTGTGCGTGGGTGTAAGAAAGCAAACTGATCGCTGAAGGCCAAGTTCACAAATAAAGGTTAGGGCGGGGGTCATGATTTGTTATAATTACATAAACAGATGTAAGGCTCTATGTGTATCAAATCCATCTTATATCTGTATTATTCAGCGCAGAATACCAAAGAAAAATACACACATGACTTTGCAGGATTGTGTTCTGCCTCAAATCCATAAAGAACACACCATACATCCATGCATTTACTCGTAAAATAACACACACAAGCAGAGAAGCAGCCTCCTAAAACCATAAATACAGACAGGCAGCGAGACTTTGCCCCACCCTAACCAATGATTCTGTTAGGGTTAGGGTTAGTACTTAGGTTTCAACTGTAGGTGGCGTGTGTTGGGACGGTGGTTGTTATGTAGGTGGTGGTGGTGGAGCTGGTGGTGGATAGGAACAAGGGCCCACAGCAGCAGTGCACTGAGTGCACATACACACACATACACACGCTATTTTTCCCACCGCGTGCTCTCAGCTGTGTTTGCACAAGAATAAATCAATAAAAAACTTTATGGATTGGAGTTCTGTGGCCATCAAAATCAAATCCCAAAAGTACAGCCAAATAATCTAAATCTAAGTTTGAAAAAGTTATTTTTAATTTGTGTATTATCATGTTAGCTGTTCCTCACATTCCTTGCCTCAACAGGTTCTCAGCACAATTAGAAAGTCTCACTGCTTCTCACGTCTCCATAGAATGAAGTGTTGAAGGTCGCGCTGTGAAAGATGGCACCTTTCCAGCTAATACGAGGTGTAAATTTAACCTCACCTCTTACTTGGAAGTCATTTAGTATTCCGTGTAGGAAGGAAGCAACTTTGTAAAAAATTGGGGCACAAGCTGGTCTGTTATTCTTGTATAATTTATTAGTCTGTTTTATTTTGTTTTATTTTGGTGCTTTTCTTCATTGTTCATTGTTCAAATCATTGGAGATATGTATTCAATTAGCTTGTATTTGTATTGTCCTCCAGGGACTAAATAAATTGCCACGGGTGAACATTACATATGACATCATCTTAGTCTTGCACCGTTAGCAAAGCATAGTTTTGCATAACTTAGCTTAGTATATTTTAACATAGTTTAGCATAGCATAGCTGATCAGCCTAAGTGCTCCTTCCAGGTAACTACAGAGCCCGGCCTGTGCTTTGCACCTAAACCGTGCGGGGATGACCATTATTCCCTGCATGTTAAAACAGGGCTTTAGGGAGTAGCTTCGGACCTGTAATACCAGCCCTCCTCAGATGTCACAACGTGTTCATTAGAACTGGCGCTGGCTCGGCTGAGCCTTATTATGGCCCTTGTGGCCCTTCAAAGACCCAACACCCAGTCCTGCTGCCCAGTTGGGCCCATGGTTGTACCGCCAGCCCTGGGGTGGGAAACGCACAGTGGATCCCCCGCCACACCCAGCTGTGTGAGAGCGCACCTGATTAAGACGCACAACCCCTTGTATCCCCTGCTTTCTTTATCCTACCGTTCGTGTGAAGCTGCAGATTTGACAATGTGTTAGTCATGTGTCGGCTGAATATTACGTAATAAAAACCATTCTGATTGTTGTGAACATAAAGGGTGTCCCTGGCTGGCAGGTGGGAGTGGGCGGAGCCGACACAGGAAGACAGAGCGCAGCTGTGAACAACTCCTCCTCCTCTTCCTCCTCTCTGTGATGAACATGTCACCCCCTTTCTTTCTTCAAATGACAGACCTGAGACTTGGCAGCCCCGCCCCACACACTCTGGCTGACTGATCTAGGTAATGTGATGCTTCAGTTTGTGTGTGTGTGTGTGTGTGTGTGTGTGTGTGTGTGTGTGTGTGTGTGTGTGTGTGTGTGTGTGTGTGTGTGTGTGTGTGTGTGTGTGTGTGTGTGTGTGTGTGTGTATGTGTGAACACAAATCTGTGGGTGTGTTTGTGCAAGCACAAATCTGTGTGTATGTGTGTCTCTGTGCAAACACAAATGTGTCTATGCGTGTGTGCTCAAATGTATGTGCATTCACAAATGTGTAGGTGTGTGTGTGTGTGTGCGTGTGTGTGTTTGTGTATGTGTCTGTATGTATGAATGAAGATAAAGACAGTAGCCTCAGTGTCAGATGAATCACATTTAGCTCCAGATTCCGACTTGCCGATTAGCTCCTCGGTAAAACACACACTAATTGCGTTTGTTGGTTTTAAAGAAGAGGTGCGACTGAAGGATCCTCACTTTGATTGAAGCACAGACCCGAGATGAAAGAACGTTTTGAACGGTGTGTGTGTGTGTGTGTGTGTGTGTGTGTGTGTGTGTGTTTGTGCACAACATGTGCTTAGAGGGTGTGTAACAGGTGATGTGCATTCTTAATAACATGTCTGGATACTAGATACTCTGCTGCTCTGCACTGCTGGTTGCTATCAAGGTCCACACTCTGAGCGTGTCGGTGGTAGCTGGCCAAGGTGTGTGTGTGTGGGGGGGGGGGGGGGGGGGGGGGTCGCCAGGGGTCGAAAGGTCACAACCCTGACGGAGGCTCCCATTAGGGCTAACTGGGGAGTGTGCCATTGGTAGCCAGTTATTCCCCGGCTTCTGCCCCCTTACGCGCACACACACAAGCACGCACACACGCACGCACACACCTTTTTAACAGACGTTAAATGTTCACAGGTTTGGAGCTGGAGATTAACAAATAAATACTCGATTAAGATTTATTCATTCCCTTCTCTTCCTAAATGTGTACTCCAAAATAATAAACTACAGATGGTTTAATTTGATTTATACATTCGTCACTGCATAAATAAGGCTAGCGTTTTATTTTCTTAAGGCATCACTATCGACGAAAAGTTCATTTAGCAGGCAGCGCATGTGAGGGTCACACACAATTAGTTCTCAGACTACGGCTTAAGGGTGCTCTCTGTTGGGGGTCGGGGAGAGAAAGAGGAGAGCTGTGGGTGCTGGTGTCTGAGTTTGGGGGAGGAGGGGAGCTGGTTAGGGGGTGAGGGATGGCGAGTAGGGGCGCGGGGATTGGTCAGTCCTTACTGGTCTGAACGCAAGCAAGGGAGGGGGAGGAGGAGGAGGGGGGGGGGGGGGGGGGTAATGAAAACAAATGAGCCATCAGGGTCAAAGGGTCGAGTTCAAGGATCGGGATGCAGTCTCAATTTCACAACACGGTGAGATTAATGAGGCTAATCTGATAGTGTTCCACAGGCAGGCTCCCCGTCTCCCTCCTCCACCCCTCCTGTATCACTTACACCCGCAGGCCCCTCTGATCCAGGGGTGGTGCTGGAGCTGGTGATCAAGGTTTTGGTGGTGTTGGTGCTGGTAAGAAGGGGTAGTGTGTGCCCCCCACCTGTTGCTTTTGGTTTCCGATCCTGTGTCTTTGGGAGTGTTTCGCTAACTGCAGACTGACGGCTACGTTGCGTACTCTTGTTCACAGTGCAATTAAAACGAGGAAAAACCCTTCTATTTTAATAACCGTGGCCAAACAAGTGCACCTTCAATGTTCTTTCTGAGCCTTCCACGTTTTGTGCAGTCACACTAGAATATTTAAATGTATATTGAAAGTTGGATGGGCTCCGACATCTCTTCATGTGTGATTTCTTGAATTACTAATTGAAACAGTGGAAAGATACTGACAATTTATGGAATTTAGTACATTTCACACCAGATGTGTCTCACGTTTTTTTTATATTACACCCTGGATCAAGTAGTAGTCTACTGTTTCGCCATGAGAGCTTATCTCGAGATAAATTGATGCTATGCTATGTTGATATTTTTATTAAAACTATTTTAACCTATCGGGTTTTAATTTAGGGGAAAGACAAAAAAGTTAATGGATAATCGCACTGCACCTAACACAGGCTAGTTTAAGTTTAAGCAATGTTGCCCCCTTGTGGAGGAATAGCCTACTCTAAAGGCAACGCAGATTTCATTTAAGAAACCGGGGACCGTGATGTCCGTCTTTGTAAGCCTATATCATTTTTCAAGCTGTATTAAAATTAGGAACCTTAAAAGGCCTAGGCCTATATGTTTGAAATAAACGGTGGCTTTATTGATTTTCTTTAATGATACATCCACATAAAATGTATTTGTATTAAATTATCTTCTTTCATTTATTCTGTATTAGTCTCATGCTCTCATTTAGCGATGTTACGGTATTCTAAAATATACATGTGTTTACCCAACCTCACCACCCGGGGGCACTGTCGGAAAGAATGTATTTTTACGTCCTGAAGGCCTGACTCATAAATACATACAGTATATTCTAATGAGAATTAATCAAAGGTTTTCCTTCCAATAACACGTAGAAGGCTATGCCCTCAGTTCGTATGTAGTACTGGAAAAATGCTAAATACAAACAACGCCACTCATAGGCGTATAATAAATTGTCTCTAAACACTACATTCCCCACAATGCAATGCAACATAGCGGTTCCATGTCACACTACGCTGTCACGCTCTGCCCAGGCAGCCCGTAGATGTGAACCGCTCCAGCATCCCTGCGTGCGGCTATGGTGCAAATGTATATCTAGAAAATCTATCAGAAAATATGTAAGAAAGAAAGGACAGGAAAACGATAGAAAAATGTACCTTTGCTCCGCGTTAGCATTTGCAATGAGAAGGGGACCGATATGACCGGGCGGACTGTCTGCGGTGGCTCTCTATGGAAAGGGGATGCTATTCTGAGGGAAATGCGGAATCTTTTTCTCTGTAGGTGTTAACGTTAGGAAATTACAAGATGAAGAAGCAATTTAATCGGATGCGACAGCTCGCCAACCAAACGGTGGGCAGGTAAGCGAACCCCTTTTACTGTCTTACCATCTCCCGGTTTATTAGCATCGCCTACTTGGGGGGGAAAAGGGAAACATCTGCTCACCGGTCCAGCTTCAAGTTCTCAATCAGAACCATGCGCACACTTACTGCGTCCTGCAAACATTGCATTTAACACACACACACACACACACACACACACACACACACACACACACACACACACACACACACACACACACACACACACACACACACACACACACACACACACACACACACACACAGAGACAAACACAGACACACACACACGCCGGCCTGCCCGCGCGCACACACACACACACACACACACACACACACACACACACACACACACACACACACACACACACACACACACACACACACACACACACACACACACACGAAACGAGCTACTGGGATTCTCCTGTACTGTACACCCCCCACACACACACACACACGCGCGCACACGCGCACAAGCACACGTTAAGATGTTTGCACGCGGACGCTGGAGTTATCCTGGGTGTCTCCCTGTATCTGTGTATTTAATAAATGAACACTAGACACAGGAGAATTCCAGTGTTCAACGTGTGCATGCATAAAAAACAAAAGGATGAATGTGCGATAATGTGTTTCATTTGGACTGCGTAGCGCGATGGTGAATACCGCATAGGCAGCGTGTCGGCGCAGTCCACCCGGTCCCCTGAAATACATCCCATACAGGCACTCTCAACAACACGCATCACGCCGAAGGGGGTAGCCTGCAACGTTAAAGGCAACGTTGAAATGAAATAATACAGAATATCCATTGCAAAATGTACTTTGTCTGGAGCTGTGAAAGGTGGACATGATAAGGACAGATGCGGCGTTTTAAGATGCTGCGTGATTGAAAAGGTGCAATGTTTTCATACGCAGCTGTGAGGGGGAACCACCTATTTTAGCTCAAACCATCTCCGCCCCTAAATGGCCCATGCTTGTGGAGTGATCTGCGTTTTCTTTGCTAAACGTCAAACTTCACATGGTGAAATATATGGCTCACTCAAAAAGTTGCCATCTATGTTTAGCTGGAAGCTTTTCATGTGGGAGTGTAAATTGCAGTGCAACGGTCGTGCTTTACTTTTTCTGAACATGGTGCTTTTAACAGGGTGTGTGTGTGTGTTCGGTCGGGGGGTGCACATGCGTGCGTGTGTGTGTGTGTGTGTGTGTGTGTGTGTGTGTGTGTGTGTGTGTGTGTGTGTGTGTGTGTGTGTGTGTGTGTGTGTGTGTGTGTGTGTGTGTGCGTGTGTGTGTGCATGTGTGTGTGCGCATATATAGGTCTGTGTGGGTGTGTTCATGAGTGTTGTGTGGGCTGGTGTTTGCGTGCGTGTCATCAGGCCAAAGGGTACGCACTTCACAGGATCTGCGCACCATGTCAATTTTCATTCATTCAGTTTCCCAAAGATGCTTTCACGAGACTTGACGGTCCTTAAGACAACGTTAGCGTGTACAAGGGTTAGATTAGGGTTAGGGTTACATATGTGGGAGGCGTGTGGGTGGTCCATGTGTGCAGGGAAATAGTGCTCGGTTCTGGCTGACTCTTGTTTGTGTTTGTATGAATGTGTGTTTGCGTGCATTGCATGTATTTGTGTGCATATTTACAAATCACGATGCGTGATGATTGGGGGGCGAGTTTGAGTGAGAACATCCTTGTGTGTGTGTGTGTGTGTGTGTGTGTGTGTGTGTGTGTGTGTGTGTGTGTGTGTACGTGTGTCTCTCTCTCTCTCTCTCTCTCTCTCTCTCTCTCTCTCTCTCTCTCTCTCTTTCTCTCTCTCTCTCTCTCTCTCTCTCTCTCTGCATATATTAGCCTATATGCATCCCACATGCTCCTGCCTACACCATCAAACACTGTGTTTAAAACGGTTTAAAATATTCCACACCCTGGCTTGTTGTTTTCTAGGCTGTTATGTAAGTGCATCAAGGTGGTGTGGCTTGTTGCAGCACAACAGACCATATGGAGCAGACTACACCGAGACGTTGGCTGGAGTCTGAGTGCAGGGGCCTTGCTGGCCTTCCTGTAGCCAGGCCGCAGCATGCCCCATAGACCTGGCCTACTTGGGCGTGTTAGAGAGAGAGAGAGAGAGAGAGAGAGAGAGAGAGAGAGAGAGAGAGAGAGAGAGAGAGAGAGAGAGAGAGAGAGAGAGAGAGGGGAGAAGACACGCAGTGTTTATGTAACGAGCATTGAAGGCTCGTTGCATAAACACCCCTTTCTGCAGATGCTCCCCATTGTGACTGAAGATGGGGGTTTCAAGCCGAGGTGAGGAAGTGACTGTATCCTCGTGACGTTCTGTGTTCTGGCCCAGTGGTGGTCATGACAACGGAGGCTGGGTGGGGGCATCTTGCTGGGATGGATAAGTAGAGTTTTAAGGGGAGGGGGTGTAATAGCCACATGTAATAGCATTCTGATTCACAAATCATGGCAACTATCCCCTTTTTTATTCATCTTCTAATGCTTTCTTTAAGGCTAATATTGGTTCAACATGCCCTGGAAGGTCCTTGAACGACCCATATAATAATATAAAGGTGTGTGCGTGGGTGTGTGGCAACGAAATCCCCCTCAACGCTCCTCCTGGCTCCTGGGGACGGTGGGGACCATGGGAGTTCCCCTGTTGCATTGTGGGTGATGGAGCGGTCTGTGTTGAAGGTGACCCGGATGTAGGTCTGTTGGAGGTGTGAGTGTGTGAGTTCTCTCTGTGACCCAACCAGTACCATACCCACCAGGGAGGCACTGTCAGCCCAGTCCTCGCTCTCTTGCCGGCGGATTCTGATAGGTGCTGGGGCTCACCGATGGATGAATCATTCACCCCGATGATGAGAGAGAGAGAGAGAGAGAGAGAGAGAGAGAGAGAGAGAGAGAGAGAGAGAGAGAGAGAGAGAGAGAGAGAGAGAGAGAGAGAGGGGCAGAGAGAGGCTTATGCTCTATGGATCTGTACAGAGGAAACTGCATATTTTCTTGTTTCTGTCAATGACTTTGGAACGCAACGTGTGTGTGTGTGTTGTGTGTTGTGTGTTGTCGCCGCGGTTTGTTCGTGTGTGTGTGTGTGGGCCCCCCTAACCCTGTGTGTGTAGGTTGAAAGGGATTGGCCAAAGAGTGAAGGTCTTCCTTCATAGTAGTCTCCCGGTTGTGCTGTGTCAGCATCTCTCTCTGGCTCTCCCCCGGGCTGCAGATCGGCTGCCTGGGTGTGACACACGGTCATGTGGCACACGGTCATGTGACAGCAGCCTCTGGACCAATCAGCCTCGAGCCTCGAACACCCTGTTGTATAGCCTATGTATGTGTGGACAGAGAGAACCATTACTGATGAACTGTGTGGTTCGAGAACATTACTGAGGAACTGTGATCACAGAACCATCACTGAGGAACCATGAAGTCAGAGAACCATTACTGAGGAACTGTGTGGACAGAGAGAACCATTACTGAATAACTGTGTTCACAGAACCATTTCTGAGGAACTGTGGACAGAGAGAACCATTACTGAGGAACTTTGTTCATAGAACCATTACTAAGGAACACGAGGACAGACCAGAGGCAGTGACCGTTCAGTGAGCTGAAAAAGAAGAAAAACTTTGTAAAATAGGTTGACGTGACATTTTGTTGTGTCGGTTCCAACAAGACAGTTTATATGAAATTAAACTGGCCTCAGAGAATGAGACTGAAAGGAGAAACAACCTCTCCCTTTCAATAGTCGGTGGACTAGCCAATTTGGGGAATGCGTAGCATGTCTAGCCTGGAGCATCACTTTGTGGTTCCGATACTGTATCTCCTGACCTATTTCTCATTCTGCCCAGCGCTCAGCCTATCTGGGTCTAGGACAACTTGTTAAGAGGATTCAATTTATTCTAGGTCTTTGTTAAATACCTCATGCTTAATGGGATATACCACAATATCGTGTTGAAGGGAATGAAAATCTGTAACCCTGTCTGAACATTTTCTTGACTTATAAATCGTATCTGTCAAGTCGTCCATCTTGGATCTATTTTGATTGTGTCGGCTGGCATCTGTGCCCAACTACACAGTACCTTGCCTTTCATATTCGGACTGCAGCAGCCTGGGGTCAACTCAGAAATATTCCCTGCCTGGCCTAAGCTACGCACCTTCTTCAAATATAGTAGTAGTGACCAATCGCTGCCTCTTCTTCTTTCTCTCTGTCTGTCTCTGTCTCTGTCTCTCTCTCTGTCTCTCTCTCTCTCTCTCTCTCTGTCTCTCTCTCTCTGTCTCTCTGTCTCTCTCTCTCTCTCTCTCTCTCTCTCTCTCTCTCTCTCTCTCTCTCTCTCTCTCCCCCTATCTCTCTCTCTGTCTCTCTGTCTCTGTCTCTCCATCACTCTCTCTCTCTCTTTATCGTTTCTCTCTCCCTCTCCGTTACTTTCTCATTATCTTTTTGCTCTCTCTCTCTCTCTCTCTCTCTCTCTCTCTCTCTCTCTCTCTCTCTCTCTCTCTCTCTCTCTCTCTCTCTCTCTCTCTCTCTCCCTCTTAGCAACACATGGTGAAGGCATCACAAATAAACTGGCCTATACTGGCCAGTAACAACCAACTGGGATTATGACGGAAGAAAGAGGAGCCAAAAGACATTTGTTATATCATTATTGTTATGCTACCTAGTGTACTGTCCGTTGATTTTGCTTCATAAGGAATTAGTTTGGGATGATTTGATGGAGGGTGAAAAAAGGGAAATGGGTTTGTGTGTGCATGCCATACATACATGTACACTGTGCATGAACAAGTGTTTTAGGTGTATAAAGACAATGTTGCATGTTCTATGTGGGCTGTGTGTTGAGTTGTTTGCGTAAGAGACCTCCCACACAGGCTGAGAGCAGAACACGACGCGCTGTTCTGGTGACGGGTGGGGGTGGGGGTGGGGGTGGGGGGGGACACGAACACAGCTGCTCTCTCTCTCCCATCTCTCACTCTCTCATCTCTCACTCTCTCCGCCTCTCTATCTCAATCTCTGTCTCCCTCTCCGTCTTACTCACTCCATCATAGTCTCTGATAACTTAATTCTCAATATATGTCTCTCCCTCTTCCACTCTCACTCACTCACTCATTCAGTCACTTACTCACCCACTCACTCACTCACTCACTCACTTACTCACTCACGCACGCACACACTCTTTCACTCACTCACTGACTCACCCACTCACTACTCACTCTCACTCACTCACCCTCTCTCTCTCTCCCACTCTCCCTGAGTTGTGTATCTTCCATGCTGCGTTCCCAAATACCTTTACATATCTCTCAACACAATTAGCCCTTTAGGTCGCCCGTCTGCCTTGCCTACGTCTTCTGCCTAAAGCAGCACCACACTGTATCGGCCCGGCACATTATATTCTCCGACCTCGTCAGCCTGTGTTCATTTAAACAGGTAACGGCAGAAGTGTTTTGCCTCGTCGTGTCTTTATCTCTGTATCTTTCCATAATTACTCTCTCACTTGCTCACTAACTCACTCACTCACTCACTCGCTCGCTCGCTCACTCACTCGCTCGCTCGCTCACCAACTCACTCACTCACTCACTCACTCACTTTCTCACTCACTCACTCACTCACTCACTCACTCACTCACTCACTCACTCACTCACTCACTCACTCACTCACTCACTCACTCACTCGCTCACTCGCTCACTCACTCACTCGCTCGCTCACTCACTCACTCACTCAGCCACTCACACTCTCTCTCTCTGTCTCTCTATCTCTCACACACTTGCTCACTGTCTCTCCCTCTCTCTCCCTCCCTCTCACTCACTCACACACTGAGCTCACTCACTCGCTCACTCACTCACACTCTCGGTCCCTCTTTATCTCTCTCTCACACACTCACTCACACTCTCTCTCTCTCCATCCCACACTTAGTCTCTAGCTCTCTCTCTCGCTCCCTCTGTGTTTCTGCCAACCCACCTTTTTTTTTTTTCGTTTGGCAAGAGCAGCACCATGCAGATTTCCGGAGATGGTGCCGCCGCCGCCTCTCAGAAACACAGATGATCTGATGAGCCCCTTTCATTTCACTGTAGCCCTGCCTACAACCCGTTTGTTTGCATTGTCGAGGAAATCTTGCGATTCCCTTTTGCGCTTACGATTCATACGTCTACGACGCATTAACATTGTAAGCCTAGTATTTTTGTAGCAACAAATGCTTGATAATTCAGTCAAATGATTCACCGATAATTGAAACATTTGAATGGTTGAATTATCGACAGATGGATTGATCGACTAGTCAATGATTGACGTTCGCTTTCAAGACGTTTCCTGCTCCTTACTCTCTAGGACTTCAGTGAGTGCCCCATCTCCACACTTGGTATATTTTTAGTGCGTACACACACACTCTCTCTCGCCCCCAGGCCCTGTGACAACGCGTGGCTTTCTGTTAGGGGAGGGGACTCATTGTACCGGAACAAGAAGAACTCATCATTTATTAAACCCGGAGTTACTAGGGCCTACACACATGCTTACTGCCTACTACCCACAATGCCCCTGGGCGGCTCTAAATGAACCAGGTCGTCTGCGTGCCCTACAGTTAGTGTTGACGAAAACTCATGAGCACCACGCCATGACCCCTCTCAGTGCTGCGCGAGAGTTATTTTTTGTTCTTCGATAAAGAGCCTTTGTCAACAAGTCATATCGGTCATCACAGAGGGATGATGTCAACGGGGAACAGAAGGGGCAGTCCGTCCGGTTCCACATCGGTGGTTCCTACGGCGGTGCGGTCCTCTTAAAGGGACCTCGCTCCCCTCTGCTTATCACCCCGATTATCACCTCCAGCCTTCCACTCGCAGTCGACTAGAGCCCTGGGTACCGTGGTAACGGGAGACGGAGGGGTGATGATCTTTGGTCAGGAGGCTTCGCATTGTAAAGGATGGAGGGGGTCTCATCCATTGTTTTGTTTTGGTATCCGTCAGTCTTTTCGTTGGTCTCTGTGGCGAATGGTTGGGTTCTGTCTGTCTGTCCCAGTGGACTTTGCGCATACAGCGGTGGTCAGGCTGGGTTGAAGCGAGTCCATCACACACACACACACATACACACACACACACACACACTAGTCACACGTACACACAGTCACACACACACACACACACACTAATCACACGTACACACAGTCACACACACACACACAAAGACACACACACACACACACACACACACACACACACACACACACACACACACACACACACACACACACACACACACACACACACACACACACGCACGCACACAGAGACACACAGAGACACACAGAGACACACAGAGACGCACGCACAGAGTCCCTGGCCACTTCAGGCCTGGCCCCTAGAGGCCTTGCCACTAGAGGCCTCGCAGACCGCTGCTGCCCATGAGCTCACCTATAACAGGAAGTGACCTCAGCAGCTGACATAATGTAGATGCCGGTTGCAATTCCACACCAAGCCCATACTGGGAAAATGCGCTATGGATATAACACATGGAAGTTACTGTGACGACAGAAATAAATAGCTGTTCCATAGGGGATGATAATATGGTGCCTTTTCTTTTCTTCAGATGGTAGTGATTACATAAGCCATTACTGCACAGAGCTCTGGAATATGTCGATGAAGCTATAGTCAACTTTATGGAGATGTAAGGACATGCATGTCTGTGGTGAAGGTTCTTGGTAGCGATTCTGTAAATCTTATCCAGGAGATCACCCTTGGCATTTGTATTTCGCGTGCAAAATGTTTATTATTCATAATGTAATATTTTATTTAGTTACTGGGTCGCCCTGTTCCTCAGAGTGGGACTGCTCCAAGGCTGTGAGACGAGCATATGTTCAATTGGTTGAATCCTCGTCGTGGATCTTTAGTTCTGCAGAGCCAGTGACCAGGGGCGACTCCCTCAATGTGCCCACTTCCTGCCGCGGACAAAGAGAGACCACGATCAAAACAGGATGCATTGTTCTAAAAACTGTCCCGTGCTGTTCATTCTTCGTTTTGGGTTAAGCATTTTTTTGGTTTTATTTTTAGTGACAGGACAAGCTTGCTTATCTGGAACCTATATTTAAATGGATAAGGATCTACAGTATATTATTTGTGGTCATATCAGGAGGGAAAGGATGCTTGAAAGATCTACAGTGAACACACGTGTATGCATATATGTGGTTCATTGAGCCAAAGTATTTTAGGGCATTCTTTAATTATTATTATTATGGGAGTTGATATGAGCTCATTCATATATACAATTGGTTCAAGGTGAACAAAGATATCCCTTAAAGTTGGGTAAAGATAAAGAAATAAATCCTTGATGTGTTGTTCTCCGGAACGATTCTTAATGTAGTAGCCTAGAAAAACATGTGCATGGATTCAATTTATACAGGCCTTTACAATTTCAAATGCGCTATTGATATTACGATTTTAATAACCCTAGCCCTATATAGAATAGAACAATTTAAAGTGAAAGCAGAAACTCTGAAAGAGATTGTTCATAAATGAGGTAATGAACAATAACACACTGCTGTCTCTCTATGTTGTTTTTTCGCTCTCTTTGGGTCTCTTTTTCTCTTACACTCTCTGTGTGTCTCATTGTATCTGAGACCTCTCTCTCGCTCTCGCTCTTGCTCTCTCTCTCTCTCTCTCTCTCTCTCTCTCTCTCTCTCTCTCTCTCTCTCTCTCTCTCTCTCTCTCTCTCTCTCTCTCTCCTTTTTACACTCTCCTTTTCTCTTTCTCTCTCATTGTCTTCCTCTCTCTCTCTGGTGGGTTTGGGTGAAAGTGCCCGAGGGTGTCTGTGTACTTAAATGTGCACATCCTTTTACACGTGTGTGTGTGTGTGTGTGTGTGTGTGTGTGTGTGTGTGTATGTGTGTATGTGTGGCTGTTCTTGTATACGTGTTCGTCATTGTATATAGGTGCTGGGTTTATTTGTTCTCGTATTTGACTTTTGTTTAAACACACAAAGAGTAGTGAGCACTGTCCGTCGTGGGTCTACTCCTCCTTGGTTATTCTTGCATACTTAACAAAGCGCTGACCTAGTTTACCGGACAACCACAGTAAGTAGGTTTCTCTGTCGGAGCAGCCTCACGCCCTTGCAGTCGGTCGTCCCCTCAGCCCGGTCGTTTAGAAGGAGACCCATCCAGGTCCTCTCTGGTTCACCCTGCAAAGGTCTGGGGGGGAAATGTGCTGTTCGAGGCACTATGCACTGCTTCTCTAGTAGTATGGCTGATTGTGTGTGGGGTGTGTGTGTGAGTGTGTGTGGATGTGACTGTGTAGTACTGTTAATGCACCATGGATGGGTTGTGTGTGTGCGCGCGGATGAGAGTGTACGTGCATGTGCTTGCGTGCTTGTGTGCATGCGAGCGTGCCATACTGTTAATGCACCACGATGGGTTTTGTGTGTGTGAGTGTGGAAGTGGTTGAGTGTGTGTGTGTGTGTGTGTGTATGGGCTTGAGTGTGGATATGAGTGTGGATCTCTGTTAAAGCGCGACATGCACACACACAAACACACACACACACACGCGCGGGTGCAGACACACACACATACACACACACACACACACACACACACACACATGCGCGGGCAGACACACACACACACACACACACACACACACACACACACACACACACACACACACACACACACACACACACACAAGTGGGCGCAGACACACACACACACACACACACACACACACACACACACACACACACACACACACACACACACACACACACACAAGTGGGCGCAGACACACACACACACACACGTACACACACACGTACACACACACACACACACACACACACACACACAAAGGCTGGGGGCCTGGTGCCAGTGCAGGGAGCCCCCTCGGTGCCCTGTGGGGACCCTAGCCACCATCCTGCCCCACTATCCCCAGGGCAGCGCCGCTGTCCCGGGCCCAGGCCAGGGCCTGCTGGTCACCAGGCCAGCGGGGTCAGGTAGAGGGAGCCTGAGAGAGGCCCTCATCCCGCCTGTGAGTGAGGTGACTCCGAAGATGCATGGAGGAGACCTGTAGGACGGGAGCCTCGGATCTGACAGTTGGCCGGGCCTGGGGCCAGCGTGGTGAAAAGAGGGGGATGCTGTTTTATTCACGTTTGATTATTTCCACATATATTATTCATGGTTTGGGAGAGCCAGCACTGAGCTGGAGGGCTAGGCAGCCGGCTGTCCAGCATTAGCATGGTGAAAGAGAAGACAAATATCTGTTGACGCACGTGTGTGTGTGTGTGTGTGTGTGTGTGTGTGCGCGTGTGTGTGTGCGCGTGTGCGTGTGTGTGTGTGTGTGTGTGTGTGTGTGGTTTATTATGTATAGGGATTTGTGTATTTGTATATGTATTTTTAGGTGTCTGTTTGTGTGTGTGTATGTATGTATGTCTGTATTTTTATTTGTGAGTGTGTGTGTGTGTGTGTGTGTGTGTGTGTGTGTGTGTGTATATTTAAGTGTGTGTGTTTGTGTGATGGTCATATCCCCTGCAACTCTCAGCTGGTTACTAAGCAGCATGTTAAGGACATTAAGAGGGTGTTGTTGAAATTTGTCAGAGCAAATATTTCTGGGGCTGATTTATCTTCCTCCTGTGTCGGTTTGCATTGCACAGCTATGGGCCTGTCTGACCTCCCCAGGAATTACATAAATAAACCCTAATAACATTGCATTTATTCTGCAGTTATGTTCAATAAATCTGATGACTAATACGTTCTCTTCTTCAATAACATCATAGCTTTGATTATTGTGTGTGCGAGTGCAAGTGCGAGTGTGTGTGTAAGGCAGTTTGTCGAGCATTCCTGTGTGTTTGTGTTGACAAGTGACAGAGTGTGTGTGTGTGTTCACGTGTGTGTATATCTATGCTGGTGAGTATGTGTGTGTGTTCCTGTGTTTAAAAAGGGACTGAGAGCATATTTGTGTCTGCCTGTGTGTGTATATGTGTGTGTCGCATTTTGATCACGCAGGCAGCGTCAGCAGACCCCCCCCCCCCACCCCCACCCCACTGTATTTTCCCTCAGGACTCATTGGGAGTCTCGTCACACGCGCTCACAGAACAACCACCAGTCACCTTCTCACCTTTGAGCGCCGGGCTTGCCTCACCTCGAGATCCGACAGACCCCGTAGCAGTGGGAGCCGTTCTGTTCTGTGACGTCTTGCTCCAACATCTACATTATGAGTCGACGCACGTGTTGACGTGCAGATGAAGAGCTGGGCTGGTATCTCCGTGGAAGGAAATACCAGCGGCCGAACACAAACATAGCTCACACAGAAGGGAGGTCTGCTCGCCTTGATCCCCTCTGTCAGCCTTCATGTTCAGACCAACGTTGACTTCATTTGACCTCTGAAGCGTGCACTCAGATATGTTGTGCTGCTTCCTCTGGGAGATCTATTTGATGAGGGGTACGTTCTTATAATGCAATGCTAGCCCGCTGTCTAACCCTTGCCCTAGCTTTTTAATGTTGTTGGACGGACTAGATTCTGGTCACAGGACAAACAGTCTAACAGTTTTAAGTAGCAGCCGCTTTTGTCGAAACTTTCGTTAAAAGCGGTTGCTACATAAAGTGTTAGATACAAGTTACTAATCAGACGGTTGTGGTTTGGCTCCTTGCTCAAGGATGCCTATGGCTAGACTGCAGAGGGTGGGGTTGAAACTCACAACCTTTTGGCTGGGAAACAAACACTGCTCACAATCTAACAACACACGACAACAAGCGATTCATCATCCATCCCAGAGGAATGTAACTGTCCTCCTCACTATGAAACCAACATACTCTCCCCCCTCACAGCTTAAGATCCTCCCTCAACCGTTTCTCAGTCCCAGCTGTGCTTCTCAAGCCACGCTGGGTGTGTGTGTGTGTGTGTGTGTGTGTGTGTGTGTGTGTGTGTGTGTGTGTGTGTGTGTGTGTGTGTGTGTGTGTGTGTGTGTGTGTGTGTGTGTGTGTGTGTGTGTGCGTGTGTTTGTTTGTTCTGTGTGTGTGTATTTTCGTTCTGTGTGTTTGTGTGTTTGTTCTGTGTGGTCTGTGTGTGTGTGTGTGTGTGTGTGTTCGTTCTGCACGTGTGTGCTTGTGTGTGTGTGTGGGGTGCCAGAGGCTCCTAGGGGACATGTTCAGTGAGCCAACCGAAAGCCAGAGAGACTGTGACGAGCTCCCAGCTGCTCAGCGGGGCCCGGGGCCCCTGGGTGGACCCGGAGTCACTCATGTGACCATCTGTCTCAAGGAGTCTCCACAAAGAGCAGCAGCAGTTGTGGCTTCATGGCCTCCCGGGTTCTGAGTACAAGGAGGCGGCTGATTGGGCCGTAGCAGGGACGGGAACAAAGATGGGTGGTCTCCCTTCTGGCATGGGATTGGTCGGTCCACATTCCATTCATTCATCCCTCTAACTATTTTTAGTATGTAGTGTTAGCCGATTATTTGTACCCAAGGTGAAGGTTAATTGGCACAGGTTGTTAAGGAGCAGGTGGAGGTTAGGCAAATCGCTGGAGGATCTACAGGTAAGTCTTCAGACCTTGGAGGGTGAACGCAGGACCACTCAGATGGGAATAGACCCGCCCTAGGCACTTCACTACACTACACTACACAGCATCCTTGCATACCATACCTTCCCTCGTAACGTTCCCTCTCGCTCTCATCCATATTCCACATGCGTCTGAAGGCCGGCTCTGTTGTAACACACATGTTGACCCAGTTCCCAAGAGACTCCTCCCATGCTCCAGCATGTCCCTCAGCTCCGTCTCTCGCTGGGTTGATAGCACGTCTCATTAGAGCTCCGTGCATTCGTGGGCAGTGCTGTATGTTTGTATTGTGGGGTTGCGTACACACACACAACACAGATGCAAGGCTGTCGACATCGTTCAAAGGAACAGTTTGAGTGGTTTAGTTCCCGTGAGGAAATTGCATGTTGTCCTTGTGCCGTCAACGTCAGGGTATTTCTGTTGAATCCCCAAACAATAAAGCCCGTTCTGCCGCTGCTATATTTAAACCACTTTCTCTGCGTGTAAAAAATACTTTTTTTCGGAATTGCATTTTGATAATTGACAAAATGCTATTATGCTGATTGGCATAGGTCTTGTAGGGGGACAATCCCAGGAAGTGGCTGGGCAGACAGGCACGGGAAATGGGCGTGTGTGTGTGCGTGCGTGTGTGCCCGCTCGTGTGTGCGTGGATGCCTTCTTGAGTGTGTGTGTGTGTGTGTGTGTTTGTGTGTGTGTGGCTGATGGGCAATTTACTTGGAGGGGGGGGGGGGACAGATTGGACCCATGTCACCAAGAGGTCAGCCTGCCTGGAGTCAGGCTCCCTTGGCTCCGTACCAGTCGCCTCATTCATGGCAGGAAGTACCTGATGCTACCCCCCCCCCCCCCCGGATCTGATTAACCCACGCTGGATTATGGACCTGGGAGAGTGCTTGGCAAAGATGAGCCGTGGGTGTCTTTAAGGCCTAAGGCTCATTACCACCACCCTAGTAAAAGGCTGTTGGACTGTGCTCACAAGACCCAACTTAAACCACCATTACCACACGAGACATCGAGAACCTTTGGATTTGCAGATCCGGCTTAAAGTTAATTGGAATAAAAATGCGTGGATGTAAATGAGGATCTGATTTTGGGATCCTGAATTTCAAACAGCAACAGTGATGTTTGAATGTTCGTTCGGCACACCAACACATGTTCCCGTTCAGAAGGTTTTGAATGGGAGCTGTAGTCTAACAAAGACCAGTTGTGTTGACCTCAGAGAAACGCAACATTTTCACCTCGTCCTATGTCACTCCTAACACACTACATCTGGCTCCGATTCCTTCTTCGTGGGAGTCAGCTGTTGTGGATGTTGTGCAACCATCGTGGGTCTCCTCAGACGGACACACCACGGCGAATCACTCAAAGGTCCCGCGGGTTTAGCAGAATGTGCCTCAGTGTCCCAGGGAGAGGATGATGATACACTAACACCACCAAGCCAGCCGGTGCACGCACACACACACACACACACACACACACACACACACACACACACACACACACACACACACACACACACACACACACACACACACACACACACACACACACACATCCTCGTTTGTAGTGGGACACCCCGGCCCTCCAGATGTGTTTTAACATTCGGCTTGTTTCATTCAATCCCCCCCCCGTCACCCTGCCCCAGGGCCCTTGTCACCACGCCGACCGCATCAACAGAACATCCAGCTCCACTGTGAGATCTCTGGGGACACAGAACAAGAGAGGGGAACCCCCCCCCCCCCCCCCTCATGGAGATAATACTGGTCACCGAGGCGAGGAACATGAGGTTTATGATGCTCAGCGTCAGTAGTGGGGGGGAGGGGAGAGAGTGTGCATTGCCCAACAGTTATTGCTGTGATCCGGAGCAATGGAAGCCAGGCGACGAGTGACATGCACAACATGGGACTCATTATCGAGTTAGATGCGAGTTGAATTCCTACCTCATGTTGAATGCAAGGACCACCACTGTTGATGAGGTCATTGTGATGGGATGAAATCATGATGGGCAAAATAATCCATATCGCTATCGGCCAATTAACGTGATACCGATGCATCTTTAGTAAAAGCTTTTTGGTTTCCCTGGGTTTGCCATCTCAGAACAGCACACGAGGCAGTCCAGTACCGTTGCATTGTCATGCTTCAGTTTGCTGGTTCACATGTTGATTGACCTCCTTAACTCCTAGTTTGTTTGTTTGTCTTGTTTTGTCTCAACAGGGCAGAGAAAACAGAGCCGTTGAGCGATGACCTGTTACAGGTGAGATGTTGTGTGGGTTTGTATGCGTGTGTTTGTCTTTCTGTGTGTGTATGCACATAAAAAACACACCAAAAAAAACAAGGAATTAATAGTGATGCCATTAAAGATGTAACCGGGAAGCCTTATAGCTTGCTACTCATTAAATTAAAACAACAAGTGTTTAGCCTTAATAGTTCATCTGTTATCAGTGTCATACAGGGTTAGGGTTAGGGTTAGTTGTTTCATTGGTTGCAGGTTTGCTGATGTGTATGTGTCTGCCCACGCTGGTCCTTCCTGACCACAGGTGGAGAAGCGTCTGGACCTGGTCAAGCAGGTGACCCACAGCACTCACAAGAAGCTGACGGCCTGTCTCCAAGGGCAACAAGGGGCCGAGGGGGAGAAGAGATCCGTCAAGTCCCCGTCGGTGAGTGGGCGCGCCGTAACACACACACCGCTGTAGGCAATGACAGACACCGAGACCCCCGGCAGAGCTGTGATGGAAACTGAACCGTACCGCGGCCCACGTGTAAGGGGAATGACAAAGAGAGAGGGGACAGATGCACAAGGAACTAACAACAGGACGCCCACAGCATACACACAACATCCAAACATGTACAGTGTGCACATGCTTACACACAGCAGCACATCTGCACACACAAACACACACACATATCACACAGCCACACACACACACACACACACTTACGTACACAAACACACAGACACAGAGTCAGACAGTCACACACCAACACACACGCACACACACACACAATAATAGGGTAACGTAATAGGGTGTGTTTTGTGTGTTTAGAAGAAGCTGCCCCTCACCATGCTGGCCCAGTGTCTGGTGGAAGGAGCCGCCGTACTGGGGGACGACTCCCTCCTGGGGTAAGTGGGAGAAGCTACAACGCTTTTATGCCTATATGTAGACATGCTCTACACATATTCTCTCTCTCTCTCTCTCTCTCTCTCTCTCTCTCTCTCTCTCTCTCTCTCTCTCTCTCTCTCTCTCTCGCACACACACACACACTCGTCCTCGCTATCTCTTCCTGACTCTCTCTGTTACACACAAGCACTTGACACACACTCTCACACTCTCTCACACACACACACACACCCCCACACACACACGCACACACGCAGGCCACCTTTCCTCATTGATTGCCTCATCGACGCGTGCGTTCCCATGGAGCGTGACGCCCTGTGACTCTGTGGCGACGGACAGGAAGATGCTGACGCTGTGCGGGGAGACGGAGGAGAGTCTGGCCCAGGAGCTGCTCCAGTTCGAGGTCCAGATAGAGAGGGACGTGGTGGAGCCCCTCTTCGTGCTGGCCGAGGTGAGGCCGAGACGAACCGAGCTGCTGCCGTGAGCTTGACTCTGTGTTGGCAAATACACCGATTCTGTAGCGCTTCCGACATTAGTCCATGTTATTAATGCACCGCTGTCTGGGAGGTTAAACCATTGTCGCTCCTGGCTTCAATGAAACTCTTTTACTGGTCATTTTAATCTTTGTTGTGGTTCACATCCGAGGCAAGGAGGCGCTCAGGATTCTTTGGCGGAATCTGTGTTTATTTGGTCGATAATTTAGGTAAATTACAGTATATTAGTTACAGAGATCTTAGTGAAGCGAGGAGAGACTGTTACGATGTTTTATTTACCCAGGCCGGTATTGTGCTCTAAGTGTTCAAAAATAACCAACCGCCCTGGTATTTTCCACACAAAAACGGGTTTGCGTTTTTCCACAATCCAGTGTGTCTTCCATCATGCAGGTGGACATCCCCAACATCCAGAAACAGAGGAAGCACTTAGCGAAGCTGGTCTTGGACATGGACTCCTCCCGGACAAGGTGAAGGGAGGTGACACCTCGGGCCTTCTCCTAGGTCCTTCCCGCAGGAGGTCACATGTCACTTTGGGGCCGTTCGAGACGTATTGGGGGTGGATGATGTCAGGGTGGGTGGTCGTGGTGGGGAGGAGGAGGGGGTGGTTCACTGCATGTCGTGTGAGCTGTTGGTTCTGAATGCCCCCGTGTCCGTAGGTTCCACCAGTCGTCCAAGTCCTCCAGCCACCCCAGCACTCTGCAGCCCGGCGCCAAGGCCGAGTCCCTCCGGGAGGAGATGGAGGAGGCGGCCAACCGGATGGAGATCTGCAGGGTGCGTGACTCGTCGGAGCCCCCCCAGCCGTGTCTGATCGTCGCCTCGTCCTGTACGCCCCGGCTGAATCTGTTCTTGTCTTTTACTTCCCTCTCTCAGGATCAGTTGTCAGCAGACATGTTCAGTTTTGTGGCCAAAGAAATGGACTATTCAAATTACTTTCAGACGGTGAGTCTTGACCTTCGAATCACCTCTAGAGTGAGTTCTGAATGATGCTACAAATATTGTCACATGTCTATTTCTCCTTTCTGCTTCCAGTTGATAGAAATCCAGGCCGAGTACCACAGGAAGTCGTTAGAGATCCTCAACAGTGTTCTGCCCCAGATTAAAGCACAGCAAGGTGACTCACACTGTTGGCCCAAAGCCTACAGTGTTTCTAGTGTTTGTCTCTGTGAGTGTATGCTTTCCATTCGTCATGCATGGTGATTCGGATATTCATCACGTTTGTGAGTGAATGCTTAATCGCACATGCATCCAGGTGTGTCTGTGTAGTGAACGTGTGGGCTATGTGGGTATGTATGGGTATGTGTTGCACCACAGAGTGTGTGTGTTGTGGTGCGGAATATAATGCTGGCAGCCTCTATGTTGTGGTGAGTGTGTGATGCTAGCACCCCTTTTATATTGGTGCAGTGTGATGCTAGCAGCCCCCGTGTACTGGTGCAGTGTTACGCTAGCAGCCCCCTGTGGTGTGATGCATTGTGATGCTAGCAGCCCATGTGGTGTGGGGCAGAGTGTGATGCTAGCATCCCCTATGGTGTGCTGCACAGTGTGATGCTAGCATCCCCTATGGTGTGCTGCACAGTGTGATGCTAGCATCCCCTGTGTTGTGGCGCAGAGTGTGATGCTAGCACTGCAGCCCCTGTGTTGTGGTGCAGTGTGATGCTAGCAGCCTCTGTGTACTGGTGCAGTGTGATGTTAGCAGCCCCTGTGCTGCAGAGTGTGATGCTAGCGGCCTCTGTGCGTGGAGCAGAGTGTGATGCTAGCAGCCCCTGTGTTGTGGTGCAGTGTGATGCTAGCTGCCCCTGTGCTGCAGAGTGTGATGCTAGCTGCCCCTGTGGTGTGGTGCAGTGTGATGCTAGCAGCCCCTGTGCGGCAGAGTGTGATGCTAGCAGCCCCTGTGCGTGGAGCAGAGTGTGATGCTAACAGCCCCTGTGCGTGGAGCAGAGTGTGATGCTAGCACCCCCTTTGTTGTGGTGCAGAGGCGTGGGTGGAGAAGCCGTCCTTCGGGAAGTCCCTGGAGGACCATCTGAACATCAGCGGCAGGGAGATCGCGTTCCCCATCGAGGCCTGCGTCACCATGCTGCTGGAGTGTGGCATGCAGGAGGAGGTGTGAGCCCCCATATGTTTAATATGTATACATAACCTACGTATAGCACACACAACGTACATGTAACATCAGTAGCGTACCGTGGGGTTTAAGTCAGGGCCTTCAGTAACGAACTCCACCAACGGCCAACCCCCAAATACGACATGCACACAAAATGAGATGCCGATACAACCAACACAGCCGCAATATGCGCTACTGCATAACATCCACAACAAGACAGTTGATCTTCAGCAACAACAACAGCGCACACGCACACCACTTTGCATTACCGCAGATATGGAGTAATGCAGCATCACCATCAGATCTTTTCTTATGTCACTCTGCAACCAGATTGCACGTCACACACATGACACAAAAGTGTTCACA
>NC_044049.1:4720636-4728136 GCF_902167405.1 Gadus morhua | reverse complement strand
ATGCTTTTGAATTTAATTGGCAAAGACAAAATACATTGTTTTTCTGTATTATTGCAATATTTCAAAGATGTAATGAGGCATTCAACCAACATAATGACTATGATATACTGGTATAACAAATGAACATCTGGTAATGAAACACTTTTGACTTTGACTTTTGACTGTTGAATAACATATGAAACATAAGCTCAAATCCCTTTCTTTTCACTTTTAGATACCTGATCAAATTCTTATCCAAGCTGACTGAGTACCAAGACGCCAACAAGATGACCCCGGGCAACATGGCCATCGTACTGGGGCCCAACCTGCTGTGGACGCACACCGACGCGTACGTGCCGCTGCTCGCTGACACAACTACATCCGCAAGGACGTTGTCTACCCACATACATGGGTGCCAAATGGGTTTGGTTGCAAGAGCATCATGGGTAATGTAGTTTCAAGTGACGGTTCCCTCTCTCGGTAGAAACATAACGGAGATGATGACCACGGTGTCGCTGCAGATCGTGGGCATCATCGAGCCGATCATCCAACACGCCGACTGGTTTTTCCCTGGAGGTAAGGCTGGGCCTGGATAAATGCTCTTGAAATGGGGTTCAATGACTATGCCGCAATGTTTTGTTTCAGAGATGTAAGACTTTTGTTGTCCTTTGAGGCATGAGTGAAACTAATGATGATGTTATTCTCTATGAATCAAGTCAAGTCCATTGTATTGGTGTAGCCCTTAAACACAGCCACAGTCTCAAAGGGCTTCACACGCACATTTTATGACTCAGAACATCGAAAGGGCAAGGGAACACTCCCATTCAGAGATGGAAACCGTGGGCAGGGACACAGAAGAGGGATCCCTTCTTCCAGGGATGGGAAGGAGTAAAACAAGTGCCGATCAAAGGTCACCGTATTTATTGTGTTTAAAAAGATTGGTTTTATAATGTGGTAGTTAGAGGGTTGGGTTCCAATCCTAAAGTTTCTAGGTTTCTCCCTAAAGTTCACAGCCTGCCTGTAATCCTTTGGCTCGTTCCCATCGTTTCCATCGGTTCGGCCGAATCACAACTCGGCGCGTTGATTTGCATTACCATTGACAGTATAAATGCGCCGACTGTTGCCCGAGTCGCGCCCGAGATGGACCACCTCTGAGGACGGCCACAGCGCCACAGACCAGCCTCCAAGCAGGCTGCGTTGACGTCAGCCCTGGTTGCTGTTTGGAGCGGGAAGGTGTCTGTCAAATTGTGAATAGCCATATAACAGAGTATGACTAGACTTCTCTGCTCCTTGACTCGTTATTATCTTTCAATTGCTATAACTATAAAAGACAAAATCAAAAGGGTAATGAGGGTTTAGATGTAAGTGCACAGCATCGATTTCAGTTTGGTGATACTTACTTGTAAAACAAAATAGCTTGCTGAAAAGGCCGGCAATCTTTCTGATTAGTAATTTTTTTCCTAATGTCAAGGACATTGTGTGAAACTCTGTGTACTCAAGACTTATCTGAAATGAATCGTCTCTCACTGAGATATTGAGACAAAATCGAATGTCAAACTGAATTCCCCATCGCAGATATAATTGTGTCTGTTTTGTCTCCATGCAACAACCCACTTGTATTTCAAGTCTGTTAAACAACTCAATCCAATTGAAGGAAGGGCTATAATATAAAACTAAAATACCATGGGCGTGATGATGTTTCATGGACACGTCATTAGTGACGGACACACCCACAAGCGCGTAGACCTGTCCTCATGGAGACGCCAGGCTGACGAGTCAAACCGGGTAAAGCCAGGCCAGCCCATGCTTATGGACCACATGAGTGGAATACCTTACCCCTCCCTGCTCAACAACAACAACACCTAACATGTCCCCTCAATGACTCCTAGTATACGATCAATAGTGAAACTACGTACGGAATCCAAACACATAGTATTAGTGTGCTTCGGTATGTGACCAGCCGTGGGTGATGACTTGTATAGTAACCGTTTCCATGGTGTTTGTCTCCACGCAGACATTGAGTTCAACCTGACGGGTTGCTACGGGAGCCCCATCCACAACAACCACAACTCCAACTTCAGCTCCATGCCCTCGCCAGACATGGACCACACGGAGCGCAGGCAGCAGCACGACCTGGGCCGACGGCCTCTTAGCGTCGCCACGGACAACATGATGTTGGAGTTCTACAAGAAGGATGGGTAGGCTGTTTGGGAAACACTGAGGACCTTCTGTCTTTCTTCTCGGAGCCGTCTTTCCACCGATCCCTTTCTAGTCCTCTCTCTCCCTGTCTCTGTCTGTCTCTCTTTCAAATTCTCTCTCCCTCTCTCTGTCTCTATCTCTCACTCTCTCTGTCTCTGTCGCTCTGCATCGCTCTCACATTCTCTCACTCTGTCACTGGTTGTCTCTGTCTCTCTCTCTCTCTTTCGCATCCTCTCGCTCTGTCTCCGTCAAATCGCAGGCAGCTCAACTCGATCGCAACGCATCAGACCTATTTGAGATCCACTCTGCATCTTCCTTACACTCGTTCAACAAAAACGATATCTTCACGAGAGACTAATTACATGTCCTCTTAATTCAACTGAATTCGCCCATCGACAGACGGTTTCAACATGGGGGGGTCGCAGTGTAATTATGCATCAAACGTCATTCTACCGTCCAATTAAATCCTCCCCTCCTCCTGCTATCGGGCTACCTCCCCCATCGACAGACAACGGGGTGACAGACGGCGCAGACTCAAGTTGCATTGTTTCCATGGCAACCGAGGCGCCGTTGTCCTGTCAGCTTGTGCGCTCGCGGTCCTCGCTTTTCTTGTTTGTTGTGCGTCTCCCGTTCGTCATCCTCTCTGCCTCGCCTCCAGACTGGGGCTGGCACGTCACCTGGACTGACTCACTCTGCAGGTGGAAAATCACCGGCTCCGGAAATCTGAGAAGAGGGAGGGAGAGAGAGGGAGAGAGCTCATGTGCCCTCAGTGTAGCACACAAACACATTCAAGAATCAACGGTTAGGAACCGGAATCTCATTCACATTGAAGTCTACAGCTGTGTATGTGGTTCGACGAGCCGTGTCGACCATTTAGTCAGGATTGCTGTTGTAGCTGTCATCTATCTGTTTTTTATGTATGTATGTGCGTGTGTGTGTGACCAATCTATTGTTGTTGAGAAAGTGGCTATCTTTCTCTCTGTTTTCCCCTTTTTTTTGTCCTCCTCTCTGTTTTCTGTGTGCATTTCTCCAGACTTCATAAGACAAACATGGCTGCAATTGGCTCATATTAGAGGAGGCTCATTTGGTCTGACATGTTTCTCACCTCGGAATCACCCCCCCTTTTCTCCTTGTCGCCTCGAATCTCATTCAGACACACACTCTCACACACACACACACACACTAACACAGACACAGACACATGGACACACATACACACGCGTAAACACATGCATGCACGCATACACACACACACACACAAACACACACACACACACCCGCACATCCAAACAGACGGGCACACATACCCACACTTACAAACAGACACACATATGCACACACTCACACATGCGTACAAACAGATACACTCACACATACGCACACGCAAACACAATCACACGCTCACGCTCGCAATCAAAAAATAGAGAAAGTTGCACTCTTTTTATTATTTCCGGGGTTTTTAGTTGTCATGTGATGGTGTTTTGTTTGTGTATGATTTCCTCCTGACCCTCTTCCTGTGTGCCTCTTGCCCCTCTTCCTAACGACGCAGCATTAGGAAGATACAAAGGTACCGTACCTCAGTGTATATCCTCTCCCTGTTGTCTCCTCCCTATCCTTTTGGTCATGTTAGGTCATGTTGCCTGAGACGCCTAATGCCTCTCTATTCGAAGTGTCACTCAGCCAAGTGTGTGTGTGTGTGTGTGTGTGTGTGTGTGTGTGTGTGTGTGTGTGTGTGTGTGTGTGTGTGTGTGTGTGTGTGTGTGTGTGTGTGTGTGTGTGTGTATGTGCGTGTGTATGTGTGTGTGCGCGCCTGTGTGTGTGTATGCACTTGCTTGCCTGTGTGTGTGTGTGTGTGTGTTTGTGTACGTGCCTGTGTGTGTGTGTGTGGGTGTGTGTGTGTGTGTGTGTGTGTGTGTGTGTGTGTGTGTGCGTCCATCCTCCAGTATGGGCGTGCGTGTGATGGACACCTCCTGGGTGTCCCGTAAGGGTTCGTCCACGCTGGTGCGCAAGACCTCCTCCACCCCCCCCGGCCTGCAGGGGGGGGGGTTGGGCCCCCCCGCCGACTCCCTGATCCTGGAGCAGCCCGGCGAGCTCAGCACCTCGCCCTCGGCTACGCCCCCCCCACCCCCGCCCCCCCCACCGCCCATGGGAGACCCTCGGCTTGGGTAAGTCACCTGCGTGAGACCCCCTACCCCGGCCCCCGCTCTGCCCCCCCCCCCCCCCCCCCATCGTCTCTCCTCCCCCTCACTGCTGCCACATGTGTGAGTGGCCTCTTCTTCATCATGATCATCATCGTCATCCTCGTCGTCGTCGTCGTCGCCATAAACCGTCAACCCTTGCCCCTTCGGTGGGGGTGAAAACAATTCATATTTTACACGACGTTTTGACATTGTTCTCGAGTCTGTTTGTCGCCCCCTCCCCGCTTCTGTCTTCCATACGCGCTCCTGCAGGACATGTCATTCTGCTTTGTGTCCAGCGGAGGGTGTTTGTTTCAACGTCATTGACATGCTGTGATACTGTTAGCCGTGAACGCGCCTGAAGGGTTCAAAACGCTCCGTATGCTTCCCCTCGCCACTTTCATCGCGTCAAGTTCTGGCGAGCATGTCATGTCTGTTCCTATTTATTCACACGAAACGATGCGTCGATGTGGCTTGGCTTCCGCAGCTTTGGCTGTCGTTTGTTTTCCTTTTGCTCCGTTTTACACACTTTACACACTGTGTGGATGTGTGTGTGTGCGTGTGTGTGCGTGCGTGTGTGTGTGTTCGACCCCATGAATGCCATGAACCCATGAATAGTCCCGTCCCGGTGGCTGGCTTGGCTCGGGCCAGCATTGCACACCAATGATGACGAAGCTGTTTTGTTTTTTTTGGCTGGGTTTGGTTTGTTTTTGAGGTTCCACCTCTGTGGCTCTTTCTGCCAGCGGAAGGGTTTGTGTCTGTCTCATGCTGCCCTGAACTGACTGACTCTGCTGCTGTGTATCAGCTTTCCTGCTGGGGACAGGGATCTGTGTGTGTGCAGTTCTCTGCAGTGTGTGACACAGACACAAGGTGATCGCAGAGGGACTACTTTTCTGTTCTCTTCCGTGGCCTCTTTTTTTTGCTTGTCCTTTTTTTGGGAGGAATGGTTTAATTTCGCTTCGCTGTCCCTTGCTTTGCTTTGCTTTGCTCTGATCTCTCCTTATGCCTTTGTTGGATCTTCGTCATTGTTTTTCCCACAGTTCTGACTGTGCGCCACGCTAGCTGCTAGCGGCTAGCTGCTTCCCTTGCCAGTAAACAAGACCATTTATGTTGTTGTTCTTTTCACTTGATTTGCTTCCAACCGACCCGGACCCAACTTGCATAAAAAAAAACACCTGAGAAGCTAACTGATCTCATTCAAACCAATCGGCCGCCTCCCCCTCTGGCTGCCATTGGCTGTGCCCCCCCAGTCACCAGAGCTGTGTTGTGTGCTCTCTGTATCCTCTACACTCTGCAGCCCCGACGACGTGTCGCCCCTACGGCCGGACCCCTCCCACCCCTACCCTCCCCCGGGGGGCGGGGAAGAGCGCCCGCCCCCCCCCTACCCCTCCTCCTCGGCCCAGCACCACTTCTACCCCAAGCCCCCGCCCTGCGTCCGCCCCGTGGCCCCGGGGCCCGAGTCCCAGCCGCCCAGCTCCCCGCCCCCGCCACTGCGCTGGGCCGGCTTCCCCCCCCCGGCCCCGCCGCCCCCCTCCTCCTCCTCCTCCTCTTCGTCTTCCTCGCTGGACATCAACTCCAACCCCAAGCCCAGCTGCCTGCACTTCCCCAGCAAGCACGGCGGGGGGGGGGCGGCGGCGGGGCCGGGGGGGGGGCCGGCCGACGCGGCCCACGACACGGCCGGCGCCTCGCCGCTCTACATGAAGGCCCCCCTGGCGCTGCCCCCCTCCGCGGGGCACGCCCGCCACGACATGTCCCCCGGGAACCCCCCCAGCCTCCCCTCGTCCGCTCCCCCCCCCCCGCCGTGGGCCGCCTGTCCGTGCGCCCGGGAGAGAGGCCCCTCCTCCAGGCTGACTAGGTAACTGCAACACACCTCCCCCCCACCCCCCCCCCCCCCCCCCCCCCGCTTACGTTCGTTAGCGGGCCGACCAAACGGGATGCACGGACAGGCTGCGTGTATCTGGATCGCTGGCTGATGTGTCCTCCATGCTTTTCTGTTTTTCCTCCTTCTCCTTCTTCTCCCCTTCGTCCTCTTCCTCCTCTTCGTCCTCTTCCTCCTCCTCCTCCTCCTCCTCCTCGTCCATCGTATGATTGTGTAACTCTCAGTTCGCAAGGTTTCTCCTCTCAAGGAAGGTACTGGTTTGCACAGAGTTGCTGGCTTCTGATCCACGTAGGGTGGGAACGCATACTGGGAAACACACACGCTGTGTCCGCCCTTTACTGAGGGGGGGAAACCCCTGTGAGGCAGTGGACCCGTAGTGTCATCTCATTGCTATGAATTTTCTGAATGAAAGAATATCTTGCATTATTATCGCACACGACTCCCAAACCGCCCAAGTGGACCCCTTTTATTCCCTGCGTCGGACCTGCCTCAAATCATAAAATGCTCTCCGTCGTTTTGGGTCTGAAAGAAGTTCAGACGTGTTGTTGACTCATCGGTCTGCATTGTCTCACACACACACACAGGATCCAGCCTGAACCAGTAAACACCAGCATTAACAGTGCTAGAAAGCCCGCCTCCCCTCTTCCATTCACTGGAGGGGCTCTCCTCTCCTCCTCTTCCCCACTGCGGCGACCTGTGTCGGGGTGTGACTGTCTGCTGCATATGCTCGCTCTGCCACCCACCTCGCGGTTGGCAGTGCTGCAGGGTCTTGGTCACAGCGTGTATGGGTAGGTGCTTGAATAACGTGTTCCGTTTCAAATCGTTATGGATTAGAAGCGAGGGGCATTTGCTGCACTGAGGATGAACACAATGTCCATGTGTTTTGTTAGTTGCTGTTTTTTTAGTAGGTGTAAGCAAGCTTATTCAGAGGTTGAGAGCTGTGTGTGTGTGTGTGTGTGTGTGTGTGTGTGTTTGGTGATGGGTTTGGCGGTTGTGTGTGGGTGGGTTTTGGTGAGTGTGTGTGTGTGGGGTGTGTGTGTTTGCTTGTTCGGTTTGTGTGTGTGTGCATGTGTATGTGTGTGTGCGTGTAGGTGTATGTGTGCTCGCGTGATAAACAAATCCTGACATAGAAAGCTTGTGATTTTCCTCCAGTTTGCCTTGTGCTGTCCCAGAGCTATCACACCCTGGGCACGGCTCTCACAGACAGGTGCTCCGAGTGTTCTGAGTTCATGTGTACTGCCTTAACTTGAGTTATTTATACATCAG
>NC_044049.1:4668136-4715636 GCF_902167405.1 Gadus morhua | reverse complement strand
GACCTTTTGATCCCCCCCCCCCCCCCCCCCCCCCCCCCCCCCCCTAAAAAAGGGCCTCACTTGTCTTACCGCCATCGCGTTTGCGGCTCATTCGTCCACACACACTACACATACAAACACACACACAAACGCAAAGATACACCCGCGCAGATTCACACACACACACACACACACACACACACACACACACACACACACACACACACACACACACACACACACACACACACACACACACACGTTCAGTAATCTGAAGACACCTTTCTTCGCCAAGCCTGAAGGGATGCTCCCCTTCGGCCCGGCCGGGGCCCAACCGAACCCCCAACCAACCCCAGGACCCCCCCCCCAACACACACACACACACACACACACACACACACACACACACACACACACACACCCTCATCCGCTGCAGGCTGCATAGAGAACTCATCTCCTACAATGCTCGCTAGTTCGTTGGGTTCGAACTAGCGAGTTCGTTAAAAACACACCAAAATGCCATAGTGGAGATCAGCTGCCTTTTTTAGAGGGGAAAAAAAGACTGGAAAATATGCCAAGTTCATTTGCTGAATCGTTTGACAATTTCATTTGTTTTTGCTACGTTTTGTTCAGACGTTTTTCCGAACAGTGCTTTGTATTTTTATGTTAATGTGTTTTTTGTTTTACATTTGTTTTTGCCTTACTGTAAAATCGCAATCGAATTGCCAAATGAACTTTTTTGCCGCCTGTACAACCAACGCTCAGAGGGAAAAGCTCAGAGCCCGGTCGGACAGGTAGCCAGTGCTCAGGATCGTGTGGGAGGGTGAGGGGCTGACTGGGTGAGGGAGTGAGGCAGGAGAGAGATGTGTGCACGGGTAGACAGCGCATGGGAGACTTGACCGAGAAATCCATGTGCAGTATTTTCCACAATACAGGGTATCACAGTGTTGAGCGAACGTCAGGGGAGCCGCTGGAGCCTTGGGCTTCAATTCAAGCGACATCCCATAATGAGTCCCGCTGTTCTTGTTGCATACGCTCCCCTCTCCTCCTCCTCCTCCTGCCACCTCCTGCAGCGGGATCCTCGTGTTTCTGCGGAGCTCTGAAGCAGTCCAGTGAATTATGTTACGTTAGATGTAGGTGTCACTTTATTATTTATTTCGATATAGGATTATTAACACAAACTGCACATACACTTTCAACAGCACAGGACAGGAATGTCGAATTGTAAAAATAAATAAATAGATATAATAATAATAAACAGGTTTATAGACATGCATCTTTATAACTGAGGCACTGATATGATGTTTTGCATGAGGAATTTCCGTGACTTTTGACCTAATTGAAAACATTCTCCTGTGGAGCAGAAAACCTCTCAGAATGGCAGAGATGTATTTTTTGGACTGTAGAAGTTAGAAAGCCAGCCTGATAGGGGGGATTATTGACCACCGATTGGCTGGTATTTGATATTTTTGGGCGGGTGATAAGGAATGGATGACGTGCTTGTGGTTCCCGACCCTGACACACTGCCTTTGGGTTCGTATAATTCTCTCTCTCTCTCTCTTTTGCCCTTGTTTATAAGTGCTTTGACTCCTAGTGTAAATACATAAAGAAAATTAAAAACACTGTACATAAAGTCGATGTATATAAGCCTGAGAGGAAAAATTATATGTTAAAGGCAAATCTTGAATATACACGATATTAATATATGTGTGCTTATATTTATCATGTGTAGAAAAAAAAAGAACTGGTATTTTTTGTCCCTGCACACTATTGACAGGTGTACTGTAAATCGACCATGTTTGGGAAATAGAACAAGGTAACGCACGGCTGCAGCAGACACACTAGTGCTGCAGCTTCAACTTCAATGCGCTCTTCGTCCCTCTTTCTCCTCAGCTTGGAATGACCTCTCAATTGCGTGGGGAAGAATAAGAAACGCGTGTTTGTGTGTTGGGCGGGGGGGGGGGGGGGGGGGGTTGCGATGTAAAAAAAGAAAGAAAAAAGTTTTTAAATTCTAAATTCCTTCGACATTTTAAATTCATGGACGTTCATGAATGCGTTCACGGCATTCCCGAACGAGTGTATCGATGAATAGTGTATGTTTTTAACCTGTCCGATCAACAAGGAAGTTGGGTAAGTTGGATGGATGCTCAGTGATTGGTCCTTGAAGCTTTCGCCTCTCTCTGCGCCTATATGTACCCGTCATGTTCAAATCTCCCGGTTCACTCTCCAAAATGGAGGTAAACCAACATGCCAGGGCTCTTGCTGTAGGCTTGAAAGTGTGTCCATTCAAATCCCTAAAAGAACACATGCTGCATTGTCGCTTTTGTAATTTAATATGAAACGTCTGAGGACAATAATCGTGTCGATTGAAGTGCAATTATTTCTATTTTAAAGCAATTTCCTGATTTGATGTGTGTGTGTGTGTGTGTGTGTGTGTGTGTGTGTGTGTGTGTGTGTGTGTGTGTGTGTGTGTGTGTGTGTGTGTGTGTGTGTGTGTGTGTGTGTGTGTGTGTGTGTGTGTGTGTTGGTTCGCTTCGGCCATACAGGATTTTAAGTTTGTGTTTTTACTACTAAGTGATCCATGATAAAAGTGTGTTCGCTATGGACTAGGCTTATGAAGATTATGGTGATATTGATTACCATATTGATAGTTGTGGTGATACAATTACAACAATTGCAAGTGCCCTAGCAGTGGTTGTTTTATTATTATTATAATTATTTTGGAGCTATATGGACATATAACGTTGTATTTTAATTTACTGGATCCAAACTTAACCGTATTTATAAGGAGGATGGGAATTCTCTCTCTCTTGCTCTCTCGTGCTGATTGAATGTGACTCAGTTAAAATGTCCATAACTGATTGGACACCTGATACTTTGTGATAAGTCATTGGTTAAGTGCTCGTAGTGTGGATGAGTGCTTGTGTTTAGCTCATGAAGCAGCCGGATGGCAAATATTTACCATACAGGGCAGTATTTCTGTAGTGCATTTTTCATCGTAAACCCACACTCCACACATGTGCACACACATAAACGCATGCACTCATCTTTGGTGTGTTTATTGCACAATTATAAGGAACCACATGTTTATCCTCCGTTTCCCCGTCAGGAAACAATTCTATCAACGATAAAAGTCATTCTGTCGAGTCAAACAACTATAACAATGCTCAAATATCAGTGAATAGGTGTGTTCATCGCACAGTTGTACAGAAAGACATTTAGCCTCATAGTCAAGCAATTTCATCTACTTTGAGTCAAGAAACATGTGCATCATTATTCAAGCATATTTTGCGCCAAAGACTCGATGATTTAGAGACTCATTTTACATCCAGTTTCAAACCCTCATCTTTTGAACTCTGATTATTCCCAATACTCATCAAAGCCAGCGTTGATTGGAAAAAATCGAATGAGGGTTCGGGGGCATATTTCTTATGGAAGAAAGAACAAATATATGGCTGTCATGCATGTAACTAGATAGTATTTTACATGATTGGTGTGTGAATTACTGTCTCATGAAAGCAATTAGAGGGGGTTCATGAATGAAATGGAGAAAGAGACCATTAATGGACTAGTAATAAACGTGGATTATAATGATAATACGACTAATAATAATAATACTAGTAAGACTAAAGGGTTCATTGAGCAATACGATAAATAAGTGGATAGATGTTGACCTCATATGAACTGCTTGCACAACTAGTGTACAAACGAAATCTGTCGCTTGTCAAACTCCCCCCCCCCCCCCCCCCCCTGCTTTGCATATCAAGTGGAACTCCGTGTGTACTGCGACGCCGACTGCAATCCATATCAGAATGTCAAAAATAAATATATATTAAACTATACATTTTGATAACCCTATGGTCTGTGTGGTTTTATTTGTCCTGTGTATAAATACAGAAAAAAACGGTATTTATATTTAATGGGGATTTAAGACTTGCACCAACTCTGAGCACCTTTCAAACAAGACTGAAGACTGTTATGTTTGCTTTTTAAGATTTCTGCTAAATCTTAAATACATTGCACTTCCTAAAAAGCTTCTCTAACTTTGCCTTTATTTTCTATTTTAATACTAAAATGCCCTTTTTAACTTTCCATTTTACTCATTTCTTTGCATATGTTTTCTTTTACTTATCTATTATTTTATTTTATTGTATGACAATGTTTATATGTGAAGCACTTTCAGTCTGCCTTAATATGAAAAGTGCTATATAAATAAAGTTGCCTTGCCTTGCCTTGCCTGATGACAACAAAAACAGGGTCGACTGTAGGAGTCGTTTTTATATGATGACCAGGTTTCATATCACGTACAAAAAGATGAAAATGACTAAGACAGAACGCCTTGAGTATAAATCCCAGCCCAAACAATAAGAAGGTATACGTGCTTTTGTTTCTGGACTTAATAACAACACATTCTTCAACTCAGGTGGAGACAGCTGGATTAGGCCCATCCTTTCTTTCACACAAAACTACTTTTGTGAGTTTTAAAGTACTTTCTCACTGGCATAAGATAAATCAGACTAATGGATTAAATCAGAGTTCATGACATGACCATCTGGGCGAAGAGGTTGAGCTCCTTCAACCTGCACGACTGGATCAACAGGAAGGGCAGTGTGCTGTCAGCGACAGAAACCAGGAGTGTACCTTAGTACCTACCTAGGTGTGTGTGCATGCATGTCACCTGGTATCAGTGACAGAGCTGGCTGCATACAAGCAATTACTCTCCTGTTGCAACATACGTTTAATTTGTCCATTCAGAACTTTGGTAAGTGCTGCAAACTGTGATCATAAATTAACATGAACAACGGTCACAAACCACTAGGCGGTCAGGGATCGGTGTGTGTCCATTCAGGGCAGGCACATTGCCTGGTGTTTTCGTGAGACCCGAGCCCTCTCTTAAGGCCCATCAGTAGTTACCCAATACCACGGTGGATCTCGTTACACAGATCAGCTCATCTTTACCTGCACGTCTTTCCCAGGCGGCCTGTGCTGTGCCCCATCAATTATTGTTCACTTCAAGAGAAGGAATACCAATGGCTGACAAAGAAGCCGAGAAGTAAAGAAGTATCTGAATTACTCCAAAACGTAAACGGCCCAACCGAATGTTAAAGAGGTCAGATTAAAAAGGCCACAGAAGATACGCAGAGTAATTGCCTCTTTGGAGTCTGGGGCGTTTACGTCACCGCTTGACCTCTCGCGATGTCTGGTGGCTTAATAGCTTGTAGCATTAATGTTGCTGCCAATCAAAACCCTTTATTGCAGCTTAGCACATTGGAGTGGGGTGCTTTGATAAAACGGGGGTCGCTCTGAATAAAAATATCTGCTAAATCCAGACAGGTAAAAAGAACTGTGACCGGAACTGGTGTTTTGATAAGTGCCTCTTGAGGAAAACTTATAAGAATAGAGTCCAACCTTCATAGGTTTTGCGTCATTCTACACAGTTGCCTGGTAACACAAATGTTCAACCGCACACACTCTGCCTCTTCCCCATTCCTTCCATTTCCACCTTCCACACTAATGCAAAACGAACAAGCTAAGCCTGTTTAGTAAACGAGTGCTACTGGTGGGGGGCACACAGTTCTCTTCATAAGGTCATAAATCTGGAATTCATATTTGATTATTGAGATTACAATGGTCATTTATTATGCATTCCAACTCATCGGGTAACTTAATGCTTAGCACTATTGTCAGGTCTCCATAAAACACATTGCAGCTGTACAGTAAAACCAATCACACACGGTTAAGCCAAAAAAATCCAATGCCAAGGGGCAGCCGCCAGTGCAAGTAAGTAGGCTATATTGAATACGGACGGCAAGAAGTGCGCCTGGGCCGGACGTCCGCGACGGACTGCAACAGAGCCCCCGGGTAATGCGTAAAGGCGCCCGGGGGAGCGGGGATGGGGACCTTCAGCGTCTGCTCCCCCTGCTTGGTCTCTTCTTTCTTGGCGTTGAGCAGTATCGCCTCCACGGCGTCTGCTTGTTTCTTTATAAACGTGAGGTGTCGGCACAAAGGACAGATGATGGTGTCTCTGACTCTGACTGTGATCACTCCGTCTCCGGTGATGCTGACCAGCGTGCGCACCAGACAGTCGTGGTAAGAGACATGTCCACAGCTCAGGGTCCTCTCGCTGCCGGACATGCACTCGTAACACACCGGGAATTCTGGTTCCGTTGGCTCCTCCACTTTCGTGCTTGTAAAATGCCATCTAATCCACCAGCAGATGTGTAAGTCTATACAGGGAGACGAGCAGTCAGAGTAACCCCTTAAGATTCTCCGTGGATCGTTATTCACTACTTCCTTCTGTTCGCTGAGAAGGAACTTCTCAATTTTGAGTGTGACCGGTCTAGTTTCGAGGCTACCAAGCTAGGATGCAAGGACTCGGCTAGTTGGATCTGCGGTCAAGCAAGCAAGTGGTCAAGCAAGTTTACACAGTTCAGATTGCATAGTTAGTACATAGTTAAGCTAATAATATCCAAGGTAAAGTGGCAGCCACCAGTGCAAGTAAAGTGAAGATGGATAGCAAGAAGAGCAACCAACGTCCCGTGGTGCAGATCTTAATGCGCCTGGGCCGGACAGGCGGTTGTTGCACCACCACCACTGTGGAGAGCTCCCGCAGCGCGTCCTCCTCGGCCATGGGGCGACCCTGCTCGCTGATGATGAAGATCTGAGACGCGTTATGGTCCAGGTTGGGGAACACCAGTATCTGTCGCCGGAAAGCCCCCATCCGCCGGAAACAGCGCCTCCAGTCGAAGCCCAGAGGGACAGTTCTCGCGGCAGACTGCAACAGAGCCCCCGGGTAATGCGCAAAGTACTCCGCGCCCGCGGGCGCGGGAATAGGGACCTTCAGCGTCTGCTCCCCCTGCTTGGTCTCTTCTTTCTCTTCGTTGAGCATTGACACCACGGCGTCTGTTTGTTTCTTTATGAACGTGAGGTGTCGGCACACAGGGCAGATGATAGTGTCTCTGATCACTCCGTCTCGGGTGATGCTGACCAGCGTCCGCACCAGACAGTCGTGGCAGAAGACATGTCCACAGCTCAGGGTCCTCTCGCTGCCCGACAGGCTCTCGTAACACACCGGGCATTCTGGTTCCGTGGGCTCCTCCAGACCTTCGTGCTTGTAAAATGCCATTTAATCCACCAGCAGATGTGTAAGTATATAGGCCTAATTGAGAGGGAGACGAGAAGTCAGAGTAACCCCTCAAGATTATCCGTGGATCCTCATTCACTTCTTCTTTTTGTTCGCTAAGAAGGAACTTGTCACTTCGGAGGGTGACCAGTCTGGTTTCGAGGCTCCCTTGTAAATCAGCGACTGTCACCTGCGATGCAACGACTCGGATGATTGGATCTGTGGCAGAAGCGGTCAAGCAGGTTCACATTTCAGGTTGCATAGTTTCAAGTTTACTAAGCGATCGGCAACATACAAACATACATACATGCAACGCATGCCTACACTATTTAAGCAATACCTTAGCCTATTATATGATATTTAGACAACATGTGTAATATATAAGCCTATATAAATGTGAATTCAAATGTGAATGGGGGATGTAAATGACTTTATTAACACAGCTGAATAAAATCAGGTTAAGAAAATATCTTATTTGTTTACGACATTGTCAAGAACATGAATTTAACATTGTTTTGGCATAACGAGAGATTGCATTAAACCAGTCGGTCAAATGCCACCTTGTGGTGATGGGCACGATAAGCACAATGTAGAGCACTGTCTCGGGCTTGATAGAGCCAATTCTACTCACGCAATTTCTATAGTCGCCCCGCCCCCTTCTGACGCACCCATCATTGACGTCAGCGCGCAGCTATAGCGTCGCTTCCGAGACGCGTTGGCAATTTCCTAAACAGTTTACCCACAGATGGTTTGACGTTCTGGTGGTGTGTGCGTTACAGTGGATGTAAGTTACAGTTTGCTAGAAGAAGACTTGCCGAGAAAGCCTACAACCGGACCGTCATTTGACATGCCCAGGTACGAACTCGAATCAACGCCCGACTGTTCTGGTCGCATTCCTCTCAAGGAAAATCGCCTTCGTAGCGACCCTCGTCGGCTCCTAAACTGGGCGTCGAGGCTTCCTCTTTTCATGGTGCCAAGTATACTAACGGCTATTTTGTTCTGTTTGAACACTGGAATGTTTCCGTGGTATAACATGACATGACACGGTGTGATCGTATTTGTATAGCCAGCCTACATCTGTAAAATAACCCCCATTGAAGGTAGCTCGTAGACCGCAATGGTCAGTCCACCACAACCACTGCTAAGCTTTTCACATCCAGCCGGTCTCTCGAGGAGGCTAACTGCCCACAGGGAGTGAACCAGTGAATCATGATGAATCATATTAGTAATGTATGTCACATCTGACGCCGGTATCTTGTATCGAGATTGCGTAAGAGTCGCTGTTGAGGACACTGTTGTTGTGTTAAACGAGAAGGTAACATGTGAAGCCCGACCAGGGGATTCTCATGCTGCCCACAAGACCCGGCGTTTTGACTGTACCACGATTTCCGGAGAGAGGAATGATTGTTTTAGGGATTTTGGACCTGATTTTGGCTCTGATCTATGATGGAGTCCCCCCCCTTATCGCTGAACATCTGTACATCTGTACATCTGTACGGGCATTATACATCATCGCTAAACATCTGTAAGTGAAAAAGGGGAGGACTTTATCAGTGTAGTTGTAATACTTTGGCTTGTCAGTTGTATAATGCAGTGCATATGAACATCATATATTTGTGTTATTGTTGGTATATGGGTCTCACCATGGGACCCGCATGTGCTGATGCGATGAGAGGAACTGTTTTGTCTAACCGGCGAACCTTTTTTTAGACGGCCTATGCAAAGCAAACCCTGTCATGCTTTTATTATAGCTTTACAATAAAGTGTCAAATCTATGATAACAGTGTGTTGCTGGCTCAGTCTGATGCACGTCAGAGTTATGTTTACATTCAAGGATGTGGCAGTACCTATTGTGTTTCTCAAGATAACGTTGACACTTTTGTTTTAGTCTGGATCACTATGGAAACGACAGTGTTTATCTATTCTCTTTTACATTATGGACCACCCGAATGATTTGAAAAACGAACTACCCCCCCCCCCCCCCCCCCACTCAAACTCTCAACAGTGACCAAACCGACCTATTGCAACCAAAACATGAAAATGCTTGGAAGAAGTCAAAAGGTTGAGAATGCCTTGCCCGTGTTGAAGGGTCTGTGTCTCTAGCCACCGTTGGCCACATTCCTCTTCGGTGGCGTTATTCCACAGGTCACCCGCGGGTTGTAGAGGACCCTGCGTCTTAACAACAGAACATGGAGCTGGATGTGATGAGTCACCTATCGACACCCAATCTGAGAGGAATGCAGAAAGGACAGACCGCTGTGCTCTGTTCATCCCGCTACTCTGTCCCTCCCTTGACCCTGCATGCCATCCACCACAGTCCTGATAGCCCACTGAAGGGGACTGTCATGGGAAATAAACATTCTGTGAAGGCCTAGGGCTTTAGCTCAGACTTCCAGGTAAAGGGGATTTTTCGTAGAGAGCCTACAGAAATGGATTATGGTGCTCTGCTCATTTTCATCTAAAGTCTATAGCGCACCGTGGCCTGGCTTGGACATACAGTATATTCACTTTTTCCACTACAAATAACCAGTTTAATTGCATGTTATTCTGCCTGTGCCTCTATAAGTAGCACAGCTTGAGGTATTGCGTCTGAAACTCGATTTGGAGACTTTAGGAAACCCCTTTGGTTAATGGCCCTGACGTTGGGCCAAACTTGTGGTCCTGACCTCAGTTGTATGTTCGCCAGCTTGGATCCATGTGTGCCTACTGGTGATGCGCTGTGCTGACGTGATGGAACAGCCCCTGGATGATGAAGGGAGTTGCGGTGGGTTTCAACCCCCGGGACACATGGGCTTTTATATGGATAGGAAGCACACCCACATGTCTTTCGCAGACTGATATAATATGCATTAAACTCCAGCCTTATTTGTTGTTTTCTGTCTCTGTGGATATGAGACTTGTGTATGATCTGTGGTTTACACTCAACCAAAGGGCATTCTGAAAACCTTTTTACTTGGAAACTGGTTGATACGGTCAAAATGCATGCTTTTGTCATCATCAGGCCGCGGCTCATGTATCTTTCTCTTCTTTCCTTTTCTTTAGGCTGCCCAGCCATGGAAACAGAGATGATCCCCAAATTCCCTTCAAAGGACGAAGAAATTAATTACTGGAAGTTGCTATCCCTTAAATACAAGGAAAGGTATGTGTGCATTTGCGTGTGTGCTAATAGAGCTAATAGTTCTCAAGACAGGCTTTTTTTTTTGTCGGCTGAATGGTTCACCAACCCTTGCGTAGGCGTTATGTCATAACGTAAGCGTTTTGTATTGTTATGCCGTACGGTTATATAAGCCGGCATCACACGCTAAGGCAACTGATCTCACAAGTCACAGCTCCCGCGGGCTCCTGAAGGAGACAAAGCCCTAAAGGATGATATGTAGATATGTCAACAAGATGCCCTTCAAAGGGGCCACTTGTTGGGTGTAAACGGTCAGGAGTCAGCCCTAAACAGGTCAACAGTTGCTATACTTTTTTAAAAGCATCATGGCCCAACTCTTACGTCTACGATATTATATATGCTCTGAATGTGTTATTCTGTTTCAGCGTCTGCCTCGGGCAAAGACAGTAGCACTAGGGTTTCATGACATTCGATTCTTTCCCAGCAAAAACTCAGTGTGTCAGCTAGCCTGTAAAAGGCTAAGGACCCAGGCTAGCTTTGGAGGTATGCATACCCCAAGAGGAACAGCTGTGGGGAGCGTAGCGTAGACACAGACACAAGTGCTCTCAGAACAGGGAGACATTCCAACTCCTGTATACTGGAGCAGCTACTATTGTGGTGCTGATATACTGTTGCAAATACCGTACTATACTGGTGCCATTTTTTCTACTTTACTGCTGCTACTCCAAAATGTTAATATAAATATACTGTTTCTACTTTACTGGTACTGATATACTGGCGCTGGTATATGCTGGTTTTGATATACTGGTGCTGATATACTGGGGCTAATATAGTGGTACTAAGGGGCTGCTCTGTTTGTGTAGCTATGTAGCTATCTGTATATCTGTAAAGCTACAGCCATGTGGGGAAAGTTGGGAATGATGTAGTGATATGCATTGTAAAAAGAATTGGCAAATCGTCTAGCCAAGGATATAGCAATGTACAGTATATCAATATGTCAGAATTTTCCATTACACTACTACAATCCTTATCTCTTTCTAACCTTTCATATCGCTATCCAAACAAAAGCAGTGCCACTTGTCGCTGTGTTGACCGTTCCTCTTCTCCAGGAGTGGGTCTTAAGCTTTCACCTCTGTGGCTGTTATGCAATCATGTTATGAGCGGGGGTGGGGGCTTTGTGAAACGGCACAGAAATAGTTAACAACATCCTGACTGGTTTCTAAGAACTTCCTGCACTGGGTAAATCAGGGGGAAAAACAAGGGGGGGAACACACCGCCCTAGAGCTGTGCTCGCCTGGGGTATGGCTCATGTGTGTAAGTCACGTCCTCTGTGATTTCTGGACCTCAACGTTGGGTGTGTTTTTGAATACGTCCATGGAGTGTGTAGTGTTTTGCTGGCATAAGGCTAGTTCTCCCCTTTACTCGAATGGCGCGTAAGAGTGCAGGGCTTCTCCCATTCCATTCAGATGTAATGTACATTAATACACATTTACTTTGTTGTTATACACATTCATTATTCAACACTATTCCATGTTCTGCGTTCCCAACCTCGCTGACGCCTACTGCACATTCCCAAGTGTGTTGGTGTGCAGACTGGTTGTCAGGGGGGAGGGGGGGGGGGGAGAGAGACGGGACAAGTGTGTACTGTTGAGGCCAGCGGTCACATGGCTCAGCCTGCTGATGATGAGACGGCCTCAGCTGGCGGCTGGTATGTGTGTCGGGACCAGCAAAACAACTGGTTCCTCCAGGACACCACAGGCCAGACCGACCAGAGAGAACTGGGGGTGTGTGAATCCTCAATCAGTCTGGGTTATAAAATGCCTAGCTTATTTGGGGTTAGGGCTAGGCGATTTGGCCTGAAAACAAAATCTCTGATCTTTTCAAACCAAACCCGATATGACAAATATATATATTTTTAAGATGAATAATGATATAAGAAATTCAACATTTGGTTGCCAGACTTTAGGCAAACTCTAAACACTCACTTTTTTCAGCGCATGCTGTCATGTTGTCATTTTACTCTTTAAAATATATATTAAAATCGAATATTGACCATAAATTCGAATTACGATTAAAAATGAATGAGGCGCCCAGCTCTATTTGAGGTCCTCTTCATTTTTAATGTTGTGTTCTTCTCATTAGATACCCAGACGGGGCGGTCGGCTCTGTCCAGTCTGTGGTTCACGGCGCATGTCTTTTTCTCACTTCCCCTTTTCGGGTTTCAGACCTCCTGCCTGTTCCCCTCTGCCCTTTTCTTAACCTCTTCTGTGTATCGGGCCACAGTCTGTTTATAGCGCTGCTTACAGGCAGACTCTCTTTATTTAGCGCGCTCCTCCGCGCTATTTCCAGATCCCACTCGACATCTCTGCACGCTGCCCCCAGGTGACCTTAATGGGATGCGCGACCGGGTGTCAAAAGGCTAAACACAGTATCTACAATAACCTTGACAACAACACAGGCTTTTGATGGCACCTACTCTATTGTTTCCCTGGGGATTATGATCTCTGACCACGGGGATGAATGGAACCAGAACTGCATATAAAAACACTGAGCTGTTTACTGGGACAAAAGGCAGGCCGACGTTCTAGAGCGCAGGCCACAGCTTTGTGTGGTCATCAGTCATCTGATGGCCAGCACCGGTCATCATGAATGACGGACAATGCCTGACAGGTTGGCTTTGAACTGACGCGTGTGCGTGTGTGTGTGTGTGTCTGGCTGCAGCTGCCATGACGCCCAGGAGGAGCTTCAGGAGTTCCAGGAGGGCAGTAGAGAGCTGGAGGCTGAGCTGGAGGCCCAGCTGGTCCAGGCGGAGCACCGCCTCCGAGACCTGCAGTCGGAGAACCAGAGGCTGAGGAACGAGGTGGACAACCTCAAGGTGAGCCCGGAGCCGTGCGCCACGACGTGCAGTGGCTTCACAACATTCAGTAGCTTCTTAACATGCAGTAGCTTCACCACGTTCGGTATCTCCACACAACATTTGGTATCTCCACAACATTCGGTTTCGGAAAACTAGCCAGTTTATTTGAAAATGTATCAGTTTGTTCTAATACCCTAAGCAAAATACAGACTATAACCCAGCACACATATGCGATACAATCAGGCTATTGAGCTCTCTCTACATTTCATATATAGATTTTTTTTTTAATTAAATCTCAGTTTCCGATAGTTTCTAGAAGTTATGTTTCATGAATGCCCTCGAAACAGCCATTTTACTATGATTATTAACCCATGTGATATTTATAGAGCTGGGGACCTTGTCGAATGACCTTATACACGAGTCTTTGCTCAGGTAATCCTCCAGCACGTTGTAATAGGATGAGCGGGAGGGTGAGGGAGGGAGAGAGAGATAGCATAAGTTGTTCAAGCCTTTTCTGCGGCTTTTGTGCAACAAGACGCCTCCAAAAACTGTTACTTGGTCGTCAGCGCTGGTCATAACTACATCTCACTACAGACACTGAACCTTATGTTCCTTTCAACGCTGGAAGAAGAAGAAGACAATTACGAAAAAATCTTTGTGGCTTCTCCTCCCCCAGGCCTGATCAGCCAGTGTTAGGGGGGCGGGGGGGGGTCTCTGATCCTCCTCCCCCGGACCAGATGAGCCAGGGTGAGGGGGGGGGTCTCTGGTCCCCCTCCCCCGGACCAGATGAGCCAGGGGGCCATACCCAGGGGGCTGTACAGGGGACACAGAGGACCAGTGATGGCAGGACCTCTGTGGCCCCTTTGGTTCTTAACTAACGATGTGAGATCCGGGCTTCAAAAGCGTCCCTTCCTCAGCCATGTGACTCAGGGGCTTCCCAAGCCCAGTCGCTACAATGAGTCAGCAGAGAAACTAGCTGTTACACTTGGAGGAGACTTTTATTCTTCTTCTCTGACTCATGCCTTCCTGTTGCTCTCTCTGTCCGTCTGTCTGTTTGTCTCCCTCTCTCCATCTGTATCACCCTCTCCCTCTCTCTGGTTCTCTCGCGCTCTCTCACTCTCTCGCTCTTTTTTTAATTTTTCTCTTTTTTTTTTTTGCTCTCCCTCTCGCCCTCGCCCCTGCAGGAGAAGCTGGAGCAGCAGTACGCCCAGAACTACAAGCAGGTGTCGGTCCTGGAGGACGACCTGGGCCAGACGCGCAGCATCAAGGAGCAGCTGCACAAGTACGTGCGGGAGCTGGAGCAGGCCAACGACGACCTGGAGCGGGCCAAGAGGTGAGGGGGACACCGACACACCCTCCACCCCACCACACTGCTGCCCAGCCCCCTACCCCACAACAATGCTGCCAGTCGTCTCATTAACCAATCAACCAATAAACTTAATTTGAGTTGATTTGTTGAAGTTAATTTGTTTAATTGTAGTTATAAAATGTATTTACTTCATTAAATTAATTAGCTGAAGGTGTTTAATTTAATTAATTTGAAGTATCTGCTCTTGTTCACCAAATGATTTATTTTAATGCAACAAATGAAGCAGCTTATAGTTTTTTGGAACAACACTGAACACTATACACTTTTATATTTAGTCAGTGACAAAACTTTAGATTAATTTCGATGTTGCCTATTTATTACATAAACATTTCTCTTTTAGATTGTCTTTATGATTGTCCTTTTTGTCTTTCAAATGTGCTTATGTTGCCCCCGGTACGACCTCTGTTTCCGGGGTGGCAACTTGCCGTACTGTGTTTGGTTCACGCTGATCTGAAATATAATGCAAGAATACAACAGCTGACCCTTTGACCCTTGACCCCCCCCCCCCCTTCACAGGGCCACCATCGTGTCTCTGGAGGACTTCGAGGGCCGCCTGAACCAGGCCATCGAGAGGAACGCCTTCCTGGAGAGCGAGCTGGACGAGAAGGAGTCCATGCTGGTGTCTGTGCAGCGGCTTAAAGACGAAGCACGAGGTGGGGGCTCTCTCTCTCTCGCGCTTTCGCTCTCGCTCTCTCTCTCTCTCTCTCTCTCGTGGTGAAGGTGTCAGCGTCCCCAGCTCCACACATCCTCGAGCAAGATTCAAAACCCTTCTGCTCATTAACTCCCATGTATCTTAAACTGCATCGCTGTACAACCATAAATCGATTCAGATGAAAGTGTCTTCAATATTACTCCTATTAAACACGCTGCGTGTCCTGTGCAGATCTGAGGCAGGAACTGGCCGTGAGAGAGCGCACCACGGACAGGATGTCAGCGCCCAGCTCGCCCACCACCGACATCCACAAGATGGAGTCGCCCGTGCAAGCCTCCCTCTCGCTCCCCGGCACGCCCGTGGGCCCGAGCCCCCCTTTCGTCGGCCCTAAAGGTCAGCCCCACCAACCCCATAGGTCTATTGGCTTTTTTCCCTCAAATGTCGGATTGAGTCTCGTTTGCAATTTAAACACCCTTGTCGTCTTCCATCTCTCCCAGTGTTAACCAACGGCTGTGGCAACACCGCGCTCACGCCCTCTGCTCGGATATCGGCGCTCAGCATTGTGGGCGACCTTCTACGTAAAGTGGGTGTAAGTATTGTCCTTTCGCTGCCATGTTGATCACATCTCGGCTGAGGTCCTCTGGAGTTACGGAGTCCCGGGGACAAGTGGAAGGCCGTCGGTTCTGCCGGTACGTAGCGCTGATTGTTCCCCCGTCTCGTCTTCCAGTCGTTGGAGTCGAAGCTGGCGGCCTGCAGGAACTACGCGAAGGACCAGCAGGCGAGGAAGAGCTACAACCCCACCAGCAACGGGACGCTGCTGAACAGCAACGCCACCAAGTTCCCCCACTCGCTACACACCACCTACCTCGACAAAACGTCAGTCTGCCTCTTGTATAGCAGTGTGCGTCGTTCTGTGCGATGGTCTTCTAAACTAATCCAAACAATTGGATGAAATAGCACCTCTGTACTTTTGAATAACTGAACTAATTATTTGTTTTGTGCGTGTGTGTGTCGCTCTTTCTATCCCTCTTGTGTGTGTGTCAATGGGTCTCCGTCAGGACTGTGAACGGCTTAGAATCGCTGACGTCCATGGCTCCTTCCAGAGCGGTGTCTCCGCCTGGCATGCTGCCACTCAGCGTGTAAGACCCGCCCAGCACCCCCACCACAGCCCCGCCCTGGACCGGCTCCAACCTTCCCCCCGCAGAATGAGAATAGACGGGACACTTAAGTGTGTGTGTGTGTGTGTCTGTGTGTGTGTGTGTGTGTGTGTGTGTGTGGGGGGGGCGTGCGCGGACTCTTTTTGATTGTGCGGTTTAATCTAAGACACCTTGGATACACATGAGTCAATGCCTCTCTCAGCCATAGAAGCATGGCTGAGTAGGTTTGCAAGCTAGTAGTGTGTGTGTGTGTATTAACCTCTCCGTACACAGGCATGCGCCCGTCAGCTGGGCTGCACGCTGTCTGCTCTCTCTCTCTCTCACTCGACCTCTGCTCTGAAGCAGTTCAATGATTAACTTGTTCATTTTGTTCATCGAGGAACCTCTACACGCGACAAGGATCTTAATTGCAGCTCTCCAAATGTTTTGGTTTCACTTACTTTCACTTTAATTGCACAGTTTAAACTCATTTCAATTTAGAATGTATTTATGAAGGGTTATGTTCAGAGTTTATCATATAATATCTAAGTGAGCGTTGCGATTTATTCTTGTCTGTGTTCCCTAACAAGCCAGCCGGTACATGCGTTAAATGACCGAACGGTTGGAATTTGTTTAGCGACATCACACCCATGGGTTGTTTCTACTGGATGGGGCCTGGATGGTGATGTTCGGATATGTGCTGGTTCTGTATTAGGAGGGATCTCTCACAATGTTTCTTTGCTCAAGTTTTGTTTTCTCTATGGTTGGCCATTGACGTTTCAGGGAGCAGTTTTTTGGTTATGCCGTGTGTTGGTTTGTGGGCCTGCTCACTCTATTCTGTAAGCCTGACTAACAGGATATGTTAAGCAAGCGTTTAACATTTCATTCGTTGTACCGTTTTCTATACTGTCTTGACAAACCGTAAGTTCACTGTAATACCTCTCCTGGCTTGTTCCGTTGATGCTGCCTTCAGTTTACATCCGCAAGCTAGATTTAAATCCTGTTCTCATTTTCTGAAAATGCAAAACGTTAATTTGCCCTTAGCGGAAAGTGAGTGCTAACATTTCCACATTTTGGAACGAAGACTGAAAGGCTCCAGATGGACCCGTTGGTATGGCTCCATGTAAAGACTGCTCACCGGTTTTCTTGGGCTGTAAGCCTGTCACATATGTATATACTGACCTTTGCTATTTAGCTCCTATTTATTTCTGTTACTGAATTGCATGTTTGAAACATTTCTTCTGAATTTAACTTTTTGCACAGTGGTCAGATGTTATATTCTAGGCTTGTTTGTCAAATGTTTGTCTAATTTGGTTAAATAAAGTTTTGAGAACATACATTGATGCATTAATGTATTTTTGGTTGAATCACTATTTTTTTTTATTGAAAAATATGTAACAAATATATCGGGAGTGAAAAAGTGTAGTGATTAATTTGAGGATATAGAGGTGTATGTCTTGCTTTTTTAAAATGGATGCATTCATGTTGTCAGCCTGAGCCATGGTCCTTTTTGACTGACTTGACATTTGTTCCTTAATGACATTTGAGTGCTATGGTAAAGTGACTAAACATAGTAACTCGATTTTTACAAAACTATTGGCAGTTGTGGATATTCGTATGGACTTGATATTGCTTTTTCTTACATGCATCTTAAGAAGCACTTTTGTGAATTTCACCAGTGGTGTCCTTCTAGTGTTCCATCCAATCAGACTTTCTGCTTCATATCCAGCTTCTTCTCAATCTCCTCTCGCAAATTGTTCTTCTTGATCTTAAAAAAGAAAAAAGAGAATGATTCGACCTTCCCAAAACACCACACTCATACACACTAAATACATGGTATTAAAAGACTCCTAAGCATCTTACCTTTCCAGAGACGGTCAAAGGAAAGCTATTAACAAACATCACATAGTGGGGGATCTTGAAATGAGCGATCTAAAGGGGAAATAACATGTTTTAAATGCCATTGAGTTTACTAGTGAATGGCCATACCCCAGTCATCAAGATGCCACCTACCTGCCCCTTGCAGAAGTCTCTAATCTCCTCCACACTCGATGTCTGGCCGTCCTTCAGCTTGATGCAGGCACACACCTGCTCGCCCAGCCTCTCGTCTTTCACGCCTATCACCTGGGTAACCAGAGGTAGTGGATTACAACACCTGGCACGTCGATCCTGATACGCTAAACACGTAAATAATGAAATCATCGATTTACATGTCTGTTAAGCTTTCGTGGACGTCACATTAATCATTAACACCTAGAAATCTTGGATCGTGATGCTCATTGAAGCTTATCTGATACTAGTTCGGGGTGTTGTCTGTGTGTTTGGCGCCCCCTAGCGTCTGACCTGCGCATCTTGTACTTTGGGATGCGTGTGGAGAAACTGTTCAATCTCTGCGGGGTAGATGTTCTCCCCTCCTCGGATGATCAGGTCTTTGATGCGTCCCTCTATACGGCAGTAGCCCAAACTGTTCAGACTGGCGATGTCTCTGAGTTGGAAAAGCGAACAGACAAGACTCCAATCAAAACCACCAAATCGAAATAATAAAAACAGTGAATTCAGATACAGGCCATTTGGGAGCAGGTAGGAATTAGTCTCCTGCTCATGAACGCCTACTGGTAGGATGCAGGCGGTCAACCTACCCGGTCTTGTACCAGCGGCTGGGAGAGATGACCTCTGAGGTCTTTTTGAGGTCGTCCCAGTACCCCAGCATCACGCAGTACCCCCTGATGAGAAGCTCCCCGGACTCCCCCAGAGGAACCATCTCTTCTGTAGAGGGGTCCACCACCTTCGCCTGTCGCGAGGACACACAGAGAGAGAGAGAGGCCCCTTAGCAACAGTCGCTGGCCCGTTTAAAGGTGGGATCTAGAGAGGTCAGTAGAAGGATTGCCTCGGTGTGGTCCATGATGCATCCGATGGTGTTGATCTTCAACTCCTCTCGGTCGGACGGGAACCCCAGGAACGTGACCGGGCTGGTCTCGGTGGTCCCGTAGGCTATCTGTTAAAAGAATGAAATAAAATACAGAATTTATTGTTAGAAGTCTAACCTAACACTTTACATCTTCGATAGTGTATGCGGCAACTGCCTTGTTGATTTTATATTATTTGATATATATTTTGATATATATATATATATATATATATATATATACTTGTATTATATGTCTAAGTAATCTAGCATATTAAAGTGATTGCTGAACCACCTCCAAGCTAAAGCCTTAACTTAACCTAAAATAATACTGAAATGTAATCACGCTCATCAAACGTTACTTATGTATCACAGGATGTGACCGATGGTTAGGTCTGTATACTCCACAAGTCATGCCTACCGTCATTTCTTGAATGTTCAGATCCACTTTAAGTTTCCTCATAATCTCTGGAGGACAGGGGGATCCAGCCATGATTCCTGAAGCAGAGAAGAACCACAGACATTGTTTCAATTGCATCATCCAGTAATGCAAGGTATGAATATCACTCCCAACTGAAACCATGTGCTCTGTTTCCATTGCAAAACAGACCCGTCTTGCAGGTTTACTTCTAGCATGACATACAGTGCAGTCCACAGTTATTTTTGAGCCTGTTGCTGTTTTCCAAATACCACAGCAGTGAAAAGAACAACCTTTACAGATCAGATCATCTGTGATTTCACGGTACAATCAACCAGTAAAGAACTTAGAAAACTGTAGCAGAATCCCTCTCACCGGCTTCTACTGATGAAAGGTCGAATTGCTGGAGGTCAGGTTGGCTGAGCATGTCGATGAACATCGTGGGTGTTCCGTACAGGAAGTTACACCTTTGAGGGAAACACGCATGGATTCCAATACCTTCCAAAAAGCATACACCAAAACCCCATCAAAAAAGCAATCTTTGATAAGATGATTTTTGCGGCCGATGGCGGAGGCCTAGTGTTTGGCTGTACCTCTCGTCCTGGATGGCCTGCAGGTTGGCACGGCTGTTGAAGCCGGCGGACGGGAAGACCAGCGTGATCCCGTGCGTGGCTAAGCACATCCCTCCCAGCACCGAGCCGAAGCAGTGGTACAGCGGTACCGGCAGGCACAGCCGCACACTCGGCTGGCCAGGACACACAGGGTGGGCTCATTTGGTGAAGCATTCATTAACATCGCAGTAAAGATGAGTTGATGAAGCAGACAGAAATAGGGGCTCACCCTCCATCCATAACCAATGCGCTGACCCACGAAAAAGGCGTTGTTGATGATATTGTGATGGCTCAGCGTGGCTCCTTTTGGACTTCCTGTTGTGCCCTATAATAGAAAAATGACAGAAGTCAAACGATGCAATGTTTCTGAACTTCCATGTCTTTTCAACAAGGTTATCGATGCATGCCAGGGATGTACCAAACGAGGCCTGGGTGGACAAGCCCCAAACATTTTATTGGCTTCCAAGAGTCTGGCATATACACAACCTGGCCTATGTCCATAGAATAAGTACATTTACAAGTAGACATCCTCCGCACGGCTCTGCCAAGGTTGGATGTTGTTTTATTCCGTGCCACTCCAGGGTCACATGAGTCCACCATTGAATCATCAGATGCTTGCAGTGCCCCGCTGAGAGGTTCACGGAGGGTTACCGAAGTAAACTGGATGTTGATGGGGTCGTCGAAGGACAGCTTGCTCTGCAGATCCTGGAGCTGCTTATGGTGAGAGCTCTCCCCTGCCTGCAGCACGTCTTCTACATGGAGCATCCCCGGCTGTCTGCTGTCCGTGACGATCACCATCCGCAGGTCTGGGAGCCTAAATCACCAACCGCCGGATAATAGGCCTTAATTATATACAAGCGGCCATCTTGGTTTTGATCGCGCCTGCAGTTTCCCCCTCCCCCCAGCTAGCATTGACAAATAAGATGGGACAAAAATGTCTGTCAGCTAAATAAGGTTCTGTACTCTTTATCCAATCATTTGTATGGGTTTGATTCTAACACCAATCGTATTAAAGCGAAGAGTGACTTTTTCTTTGGATTTCTTTGAACTGTACGTATTGTTTTTTCTGTCAGACCTTGAGCTTTGGATTCTTCCAGAGGCAGCTGTGTTTATCTCCGGGCAGATTTCTCTCAGCATCTGGCAGAACTCCTGGGTTTTAAACCGGGTAGGACAGACCACTGCGTTGCACTTGACCTATGCATACCAAGAAGATCAAAGTTGTGCAAAGGTTCGTCTCAGACTGATATTATGTTTAGTAGGGATTCAATGACATAGAGTTAAGAAGGGTTTTGGGCATCTAAAATAATAGCTTTTTCCCACAAGAAACGTTAAAGCGAATGCTTGTATAACCCGTGTACTGGCCTTTGTCCCCAGTCTGGTTCAACATACCTTTCTCATGGTATACTCCAGCTCATTCAACTGATAGGCTGGGTTCACTGACACCTGCACACATACAGATCCGTCACAACAGATAACATAACAGTGCATCTATGACAAGGATTTATATTGGATTCTGGCACTAGGTCGGGTAAAGTCGACGGGACGTTTGTCGTAGTAAGCTGACTATCTGGGAGAGGGGAGACATACATGTTGGAATGTATTTAAATGCTGTCTAGTCATGTGTGCGCTGGCAGTTAGTGAGGATGGGTCCAGACACGCATAGCCCAACATCGTCCTGAAATGAAGCCTCCACGAAACAAAACTATGTTTGGCTTGGCTCATGGTACCCAGGGGTAGCAGTCAGCCTACTGCACTTATATTTAGTCGTTTAGCAGATGCTTATGCCAGCAGGGGCATGATCTATACCCTCTCGGACCCATGACCTATGAAACCCGATAGGGGGGTACCAGCCACACCACAGACATCAGCCTCTAGGCCGGGGCGCTCACACCAACTGTTCTTCGGCGGAGTCGGCACAAGGAAGTAAAGTTGATATTATATTGGTTAACGGACGTTTGATTGAAGCCAGGAGAGAGGGCTGCGATGGTTTGTTCATCCAGACGGATATTTAGCATGAAGGAATTAATTTGCCACCAACATGACTTAAATGTACAGGTTGTTTAACTTGTGATGACGAATGGGCTGTGCCTCATTTTCAGAACAACTCCATGTAATTATACCTCCAGATAACTTTAACATTACACAATGCAAGTTATAGAATAGAAGTCAATGAGGTCAACATAGAGCAGTGGTGGTGGTGTACACATCCCCACTGCGAGGTGAAGGAAAAAAGGACTGGATAAAACTTGAAAAAAAAAAGAATGAGGTACTCGGACACTGCTGATTTTGTAAATAAGGGTGTTGGTAAGTTTTCCATTTCTCCTTGTCTGTGTGTATATTGTGCATGCAGTATGTATACACAATATGTATAGATGCTGGAGCCACTGTTGGATGGCATTTGTCTGAGGGCGACCAAGCCGGTTCGAAACGTTGCAGCACCATTAAACACACGGGAGATACAGCGGTGTGCGGGCACCTCATCCTTCTACTGTCGTCAACATCGCCGACATCTCCAATTCATCTAACTCAGTCTCTTTAGATCGTCTTCCCCGTCCATTTTTGCCCCCGATCCGTAAGGTAAAAGCCTCCACACCATGATGATGCCCGCCTTGGCCGTGGCGTACTGGTACAGGATCCACTCGTACGTGTTGGGGCCCCACACCCCAAGCCGGTCCCCTCGGTTCAGGCCCAGAGCGAAGAGTCCGGCCGCTGTCTTGTCCACCTGTCCAACACAGATATGCACACGTTACATGATCTTACTTAATGTCAAAAAGTTGGATTTTCATAAGACCGACATAGGTTGACTTCCCATAACCCACACATAAGTTCAATTTTCACCCGCATCATTTTTTGGTATTGCAACCACATAAGTTGGGCAGTCATTATCTATTTCAAATCCATAATGCTGTAATGATGGGAAGCTAATAATCTACGATAATAATAGTGTGCAACACACTTTTTGTGTGTGTGTGTGTGTGTGCGGCTCATCTCACTGTGTCTTGTAACAGCCAAGTTTAATCACTGACAGTTTAATAACTAACCAATCATCTTGTAGCCACGGTTAGGTCGGTGGTAAAGTCCACAGGAGATAACGCTTCACATTATGTGCGAAATGCTACTGGGAAAGTCCTGCAATCATAATGACATGATGTTATATTTAGCCTTAATCAAAATAGCCTTATTTTTCTGATGACTTGTGTGTTTTAAATGTAGCCTAGTGTTTGAATAAATGTTGGTAATGTGCAGATGTGGATTTATGTTTAAGAATAATGACAATAAGGGAGAGTAGATGGGTTACATGATTATGCAAGCCAGTGCAGTGGCACACTTCCCCAATTATTAGATCACTTCACACATGATTAGCTTACGTAATAATGAGTCACATTAGGGATACCGAAAATGACAGCTATGCTAATTGAGACGCACATCTTCCTGAAACTGGGCGAAGGTTTTCCGAACTCCTTCCTGCGGGAATACCACAGCTTCGCGGTCCGGCCAGCGGCGAGCCGCCGCCTGCAGGCACTGTCCGATGGTGGAGTAGACCAGCGACGTGGAGGACGTTCCGTGGACGCAGCTGCTGGTCACTGAGGGGACATGAGGTGGCCCTTCCACGTGAAGGGAACTGGTCCGAGCCAGGGACATGGATTTAATGTATATTGTCATATAGGCTAGAATATTACATCATATTAATATTATATATATTATATATAGCCAATATGATAAAATATTATATTGGCTATATAATTAATTTCGTATCATTTTATATAGATATATATTTCATTTGATATCATATTATATATGTATCATACACGTTCAGCATTTGTATTTCATATATACAATAGGCCTATATAGTTCATATGAAATACAAATATTCAACATTTCAAAACAAACACACTTAAGATTATGGTCGCCCACTGCAAGCTTTAAAGTAATCACTCGTCATACATTAATGAGCACATTCATATCCAAACCAAATATCTTACATGAAGAACTGAAATGTTTTTTACACCATCCAATGTGTCACTTTTCTACTTCTCAGCTGCATTGACGTGTTTGTTTCTGCCTTTAGACTTACCGGCAGGACAGGAGCCCGCGTGGGCTGCAGGTTCTCCATGTGCCGTGCAGGAGTTGCCGGAACCCCAAGAATCCGAGGCGGTGTCGGTATAGCCGCAGCAGTGGGGTGGATCCTTGCACAGCCATGGGTCCGAGTTAAACTAGGCTATAGGAGTGAAGACAAACTGTGGACCGTACTTCCTTCTTGACTTGACCATGTAATGTCAACAGCAGGTGTGTAATATTTAACTTCAGAGTGAGTTTGCAGCGGCTGGTTATGGCTAAAGTGGTATGGTTGGTAATCCATGGTGGATGGACCACCGCCTCCTGCAAAACAGGTTCTTGCAAAACGAAATATCAGCAGGGTGTCTTCTTTCTTTTTTTTTTTCTTCATATCTGCAGTATAAAAGTTAGGCATAGGTCAAGAATTCTTTTTACATCATTATTTTATGGTAAGTTAGTAGACGTATATGGTTTATTTCGTCCTCTCCGTGTGTTCTGACCTTTTAATTTGGTCTGTGCGTTTCAGTGTTTAAACACTAGAGGGCAGCATTTCATAAAAACAACAGTGTTACCCCTTATGTTTTTTTTCATGACGACCAATAAAAAACAACTGTGTTACCCCTCATGGTTTTTTTCATGACGACCAATAAAAAACAACAGCTTTTTTTGCAGTTACAGCCAGGGGCCGCCAGGGGGGGGGGGGGGGCTGCAGCACCCTAAGCACCCCCACTTCCCGCGTCCCGGTAACACTGTTGTTTTTTATTGGTCGTCATGAAAAAAAACATGAGGGGTAACTCTGTCGTTCTATATCTACCGTCGTGAAATAAACATAAGGGGCAACACCTTCGATATTTATCAAATAAAACATAGGGGGTAACACTGTTGTTTTTCTTTGGTCGACAGGAAAAAAACCACAAGGGGTAACACTGTCATTTTTTATTGGTCGACATGAAAATAACCACAAGGGGTAACACTGTCGTTTTTTATTGGTCGACATGAAAAAAACCACAAGGGGTAACACTGTCGTTTTTTATTGGTCGTCATGAAAAAAAAAACATAAGGGGTAACACTGTTGTTTTTTATTGGTCGTCATGAAAAAAAACTTAAGGGGTAACACTGTTGTTTTTTATTGGTCGTCATGAAAAAAAACATAAGGGGCAACACTGTTGTTTTTTATTGGCTGTCATGTAAAAAAACATAAGGGGTAACACTGTTGTTTTTTATTGGTCGTCATGAAAAAAAACTTAAGGGGTAACACTGTTGTTTTTCATTGGTCGTCATGAAAAAAAACATAAGGGGTTACACTGTTGTTTTTTATTGGTCGTCATGAATAAAACCATAAGGGGTAACACTGTTGTTTTTTATTGGTCGCCATGAAAAAAAACATAAGGGGTAACACTGTTGTTTTTTATTGGTCGTCATGAAAAAAAACATAAGGGGTAACACTGTTGTTTTTTATTGGTCGTCATGAAAAAAAGCATTGAGGCTATGCTATCATTGTCATATATAACCACAGACTTATTTCAATGTTGAATCCCAGTGGGAAGTGGAGAGAGCTGTGAGCTTACCCCCTGGAGACCGGGGTTCAAGTCCGGTTGTTGTCCTCTGTAGGAAGACTCTTATCTCTATTTCATGCGAATTATAAAGTCAAGTATAACCATTGTGTTGACTATTTTCAGTGTCTTGATGGTGCAATGTTAAGTTCGGAGGTTAACACTCTAAATAGCTCAGGTTCGGATCTCTGCATAAACGTCGACAGGTGTACCCCAGTCGTATTTTATCGGCCGTCATGAAATAAACATTAGGGGTAACACTGTCGATATTTATCAAATAAAACATAGGGGGTAACACTGTTGTTTTTCTTTGGTCGACATGAAAAAAAACACAAGGGGTAACACTGTTGTTTTTTATTGGTCATCATGAAAAAAAACATAAGGGGTAACACTGTTGTTTTTTATTGGTCGTCATGAAAAAAAACATAAGGGGTAACACTGTTGTTTTTTATTGGTCGTCATGAAAAAAAGCATTGAGGCTATGCTATCATTGTCATATATAACCACAGACTTATTTCAATGTTGAATCCCAGTGGGAAGTGGAGAGAGCTGTGAGCTTACCCCCTGGAGACCGGGGTTCAAGTCCGGTTGTTGTCCTCTGTAGGAAGACTCTTATCTCTATTTCATGCGAATTATAAAGTCAAGTATAACCATTGTGTTGACTATTTTCAGTGTCTTGATGGTGCAATGTTAAGTTCGGAGGTTAACACTCTAAATAGCTCAGGTTCGGATCTCTGCATAAACGTCGACAGGTGTACCCCAGTCGTATTTTATCGGCCGTCATGAAATAAACATCAGGGGTAACACTGTCGATATTTATCAAATAAAACATAGGGGGTAACACTGTTGTTTTTCTTTGGTCGACATGAAAAAAAACACAAGGGGTAACACTGTTGTTTTTTATTGGTCATCATGAAAAAAAACATAAGGGGTAACACTGTTGTTTTTTATTGGTCGTCATGAAAAAAAACATAAGGGGTAACACTGTTGTTTTTTATTGGTCGTCATGAAAAAAAACATAGGGGGTAACACTGTTGTTATTCTTTGGTCGTCATGAAAAAAACCACAAGGAGTAACACTGTTGTTTTTTATTGGTCGTCATGAAAAAAAACATAAGGGGTAACACTGTTGTTTTTTATTGGCTGTCATGTAAAAAACATAAGGGGTAACACTGTTGTTTTTTATTGGTCGTCATGAAAAAAAACTTAAGGGGTAACACTGTTGTTTTTCATTGGTCGTCATGAAAAAAAACATAAGGGATTACACTGTTGTTTTTTATTGGTCGTCATGAATAAAACCATAAGGGGTAACACTGTTGTTTTTCATTGGTCGTCATGAAAAAAAACACAAGGGGTTACACTGTTGTTTTTTATTGGTCGTCATGAATAAAACCATAAGGGGTAACACTGTTGTTTTTTATTGGTCGTCATGAAAAAAAACATAAGGGGTAACACTGTTGTTTTTTATTGGTCGTCATGAAAAAAAACATAAGGGGTAACACTGTTGTTTTTTATTGGTCGTCATGAAAAAAAACATAAGGGGTAACACTGTTGTTTTTTATTGGTCGTCATGAAAAAAAACATAAGGGGTAACACTTTTTTTTATATTGGTCGTCATGAAAAAAAACTTAAGGGGTAACACTGTTGTTTTTTATTGGTCGTCATGAAAAAAAACTTAAGGGGTAACACTGTTATTTTTCATTGGTCGTCATGAAAAAAAACATAAGGGGTAACACTGTTATTTTTTATTGGTCGTCATGAAAAAAACCATAAGGGGTAACACTTGTTTTTTATTGGTCGTCATGAAAAAAAACATAAGGGGTAACACTGTTGTTTTTTATTGGTCGTCATGAAAAAAAACATAAGGGGTAACACTGTTTTTTTTTATTGGTCGTCATGAAAAAAAACATAAGGGGTAACACTGTTGTTTTTTATTGGTCGTCATGAAAAAAAACATAAGGGGTAACACTTTTTTTTATATTGGTCGTCATGAAAAAAAACTTAAGGGGTAACACTGTTGTTTTTTATTGGTCGTCATGAAAAAAAACTTAAGGGGTAACATTGTTATTTTTCATTGGTCGTCATGAAAAAAAACATAAGGGGTAACACTGTTATTTTTTATTGGTCGTCATGAAAAAAACCATAAGGGGTAACACTTGTTTTTTATTGGTCGTCATGAAAAAAAACATAAGGGGTAACACTGTTGTTTTTTATTGGTCGTCATGAAAAAAAACATAGAGGGTATGCTATCATTGTCATATATAACCACAGACTTATTTAATTGTTGAATCCCAGTGGGAAGTGGAGAGAGCTGTGAGCTTACCCCCTGGAGACCGGGGTTCAAGTCCGGTTGTTGTCCTCTGTTGGAAGACTCTTATCTCTATTTCATGCAAATTATAAAGTCAAGTATAACCATTGTGTTGACTATTTTCAGTGTCTTGATGGTGCATTGTTAAGTTCGGAGGTTAACGCTCTAAATAGCTCAGGTTCGGATCTCTGCATAAACGTCGACAGGTCTACCCCTGTCGTATTTTATCGGCCGTCATGAAATAAACATAAGTGGTAACACTGTCGATATTTATCAAATAAAACATAGGGGGTAACACTGTTGTTTTTCTTTGGTCGACATGACAAAAAACACAAGGGGTAACACTGTCATTTTTTATTGGTCGCCATGAAAAAAAACATAAGGGGTAACACTGCCGATATTTATCAAATAAAACAGGGGGTAACACTGTTGTTTTTCTTTGGTCGACATGAAAAAAACCACAAGGGGTAACACTGTCGTTTTTTATTGGTCGTCATGAAAAAAAACATAGAGGCTATGCTATCATTGTCATATATAACCACAGACTTATTTCATTGTTGAATCCCAGTGGGAATTGGAGAGAGCTGTGAGCTTACCCCCTGGAGACCGGGGTTCAAGTCCGGTTGTTGTCCTCTGTTGGAAGACTCTTATCTCTATTTCATGCAAATTATAAAGTCAAGTATAACCATTGTGTTGACTATTTTCAGTGTCTTGATGGTGCAATGTTAAGTTCGGAGGTTAACACTCTAAATAGCTCAGGTTCGGATCTCTGCATAAACGTCGACAGGTCTACCCCTGTCGTCTTTTATCGGCCGTCATGAAATAAACATAAGTGGTAACACTGTCGATATTTATCAAATAAAACATAGGGGGTAACACTGTTGTTTTTCTTTGGTCGACATGAAAAGAAACACAAGGGGTAACACTGTCGTTTTTAATTGGTCGTCATGAAAAAAAACATAAGGGGTAACACTGTCGTTTTTTTATTGGTCGTCATGAAAAAAAACCACAAGGAGTAACACTGTTGTTTTTTAATTGGTCGTCATGAAAAAAAACATAAGGGGTAACACTGTTGTTTTTTATTGGTCGTCATGAAAAAAACATAAGGGGTAACACTGTTGTTTTTTATTGGTCGTCATGAAAAAAAACATAAGGGATTACACTGTTGTTTTTTATTGGTCGTCATGAAAAAAAACATAGAGGCTATGCTATCATTGTCATATATAACCAGACTTATTTAAATTTTGAATCCCAGTGGGAAGTGGAGAGAGCTGTGAGCTTACCCCCTGGAGACCGGGGTTCAAGTCCGGTTGTTGTCCTCTGTTGGGAGACTCTTATCTCTATTTCATGCGTATTATAAAGTCAAGTATAACCATTGTGTTGACTTTTTACAGTCTCTTGATGGTGCATTGATGAGTTCGGAGGTTAACACTCTAAATAGCTCAGGTTCGGATCACTGCATAAACGTTGACAGGTGTACCACTGTCGTATTTTATCGGCCGTCATGAAATAAACATAAGTGGTAACACTGTCGATATTTATCAAATAAAACATAGGGGGTAACACCTTTTTTTTTTCTTTGGTCGACATGAAAAAAACCACAAGGGGTAACACTGTAGTTTTTTATTGGTCGCCATGAAAAAAAACATAAGGGGTAACAATGCCGATATTTATCAAATAAAACATAGGGGGTAACACTGTTGTTTATTTTTAGTCGACATGAAAAAAACCACAAGGGGTAACACTGTCGTTTTTTATTGGTCGTCATGAAAAAAAACATAAGGGGTAACACTGTCGTTTTTTATTGGTCGTCATGAAAAAAAACATAAGGGGTAACACTGTTGTTTTTTATTGGTCGTCATGAAAAAAACATAGGGGGTAACACTGTTGTTTTGCTTTGGTCGTCATGAAATAAAACATAAGGGGTAACACTGTTGTTTTTTAATTGGTCGTCATGAAAAAAAACATAAGGGGTAACACTGTTGTTTTTTATTGGTCGTCATGAAAAAAACCTTAAGGGGTAACACTGTTGTTTTTTATTGGTCATCATGAAAAAAAACATAGAGGGTATGCTGTCATTGTCATATATAACCACAGACATATTAAAATTATGATCTCAGTGGGAAGTGGAGAGAGCTGTAAGCTAACCCCCTGGAGACCGGGGTTGAAGTCCGGTTGATGTCCTCTGGTGGGAGACTCTTATCTCTATTTCATGCGAATTATAAAGTCAAGTATAACCATTGTGTTGACTTTTTACAGTCTCTTGATGGTGCATTGATGAGTTCGGAGGTTAACACTCTAAATAGCTCAGGTTCGGATCACTGCATAAACGTCGACAGGTCTACCACTGTCGTATTTTATCGGCCGTCATGAAATAAACATAAGGGGTAACACTGTCGATATTTATCAAATAAAACATAGGGGGTAACACCTTTTTTTTTTCTTTGGTCGACATGAAAAAAACCACAAGGGGTAACACTGTAGTTTTTTATTGGTCGCCATGAAAAAAAACATAAGGGGTAACAATGCCGATATTTATCAAATTAAACATAGGGGGTAACACTGTTGTTTTTCTTTAGTCGACATGAAAAAAACCACAAGGGGTAACACTGTCGTTTTTTATTGGTCGTCATGAAAAAAAACATAAGGGGTAACACTGTCGTTTTTTATTGGTCGTCATGAAAAAAAACATAAGGGGTAACACTGTTGTTTTTTATTGGTCGTCATGAAAAAAAACATAGGGGGTAACACTGTTGTTTTTCTTTGGTCGTCATGAAAAAAAACATAAGGGGTAACACTCTTGTTTTTTAATTGGTCGTCATGAAAAAAAACATAAGGGGTAACACTGTTGTTTTTTATTGGTCGTCATGAAAAAAACCTTAAGGGGTAACACTGTTGTTTTTTATTGGTCATCATGAAAAAAAACAGAGGGTATGCTGTCATTGTCATATATAACCACAGACATATTAAAATTAGACCGGGGTTGAAGTCCGGTTGATGTCCTCTGGTGGGAGACTCTTATCTCTATTTCATGCGAATTATAAAGTCAAGTATAACCATTGTGTTGACTTTATTCAGTGTCTTGATGGTGCATTGATAAGTTCGGAGGTTAACACTCTAAACAGCTCAGGTTCGGATCTCCACAAAAATGTCGACAGGGGTATCTCTGTCGTTTTTTATCGGTAGTCATGAAATAAACATAAGGGGTAACACTGTCGATATTTATCAAATAAAACATAGGGGGTAACACCGTTGTTTTTCTTTGGTCGACATGAAAAAAACCACAAGGGGTAACACTGTCGTTTTTTATTGGTCGTCATGAAAAAAACATAAGGGGTATCATTGTCGTTTTTTATTGGTCGTCATGAAAAAAAACATAAGGGGTAACACTGTTGTTTTTTATTGGTCGTCATTAAAAAAAACATAAGGGGTAACACTGTTGTTTTTTATTGGTCGTCATGAAAAGGCTTGTAAAAAAAGACACTGAAAAGACACTTGAGGGTCCTGCTTCAAGGCGTACAACGTCGTCGGTTTCCGGTTTCAATCATACACAGTACAGCAGCTACAAAGGTATCTTATGGTCTTGGTGGGGAAATGGGACATGCATTATGTTAGATATAATGCTATAGTAATTATCTTTGCCGTGTAGAAATGTGCTGCTAAGCTTTCTAGAAGGGTTACAAATGTGATGCATTATATCGTAGCCTTTGCATACTGACTTTAGCCGGTGCTACGAGCCAAAACCTTTGGATATTATAGCATTACTGGGGTTATACATTTATATCAATGTATTGTTGGTGTATAAATGGTTAACATTGCATAAATTGAGTACTGCATTGCGTGAAGTGTCTTGTCATTACAGACACCTGTTTTCCCTTAATCTAATTGGTTTGTTCCCCGTCTCCTCAACACAATTACTTGTAGGTTCTTCAACTAAGTTTAGAGTGCAATATTCGAATATTATAACAATAACATGAACACGAACAAAACTCAATAGAAATAAATTCTACTTTGGCTTCTGATGCCTATTCATATTTTCACGACCATGGTCAAAACAGGGGGTCTAAGGTTAACTAGATTACCATATCTTTATCCTTACAACTTTATTAGAAATATCTTCTGGGAAATAAAACCTTTTGTTCCAAACGTTATAATATTTGCACGCCACTAAAATATGGTTTCAAATGTCACCTTATCTACTGTCCCCCACTGTATAATAGGGAGAGTAGATAAGATAAGGATAAGGATCTAGCTTGTTTGTGTTTTATGTACCCGGCTGCAGCAACTACTCAAAGGTGTGTATTTTACATGTGTGGATCAGCATAAGAATCTCCAAGTGTGTAAAATGGGCGTGCGACGTGCCGCCCTGAAGGCGGTGGACTGGGTGGCGTTTGCCGAGAGGGTGCCCCCCAACCAGAGGACTATGTTCAACACCCTCAAGACCCGCAGTGACGCCCTCGCTGCCAAGTAAACGTTATGATTCATATTCATTCATCCCATAATCTTTGCCTGACTTATAACCAGCCCTTCAAGTGAGTGTATCCTGTGTCTCTGCAGGCTAACCTCTTTGCCAGAGAAGCCAGTCACCATTGACCGGACCTACTACAGGTCTGCTGTAGCCAAAGCTGGCATGGTGGAAGAGTTTGAAAAGACGGTAAGACAGTCGGTTTTTGTGAATGTTTTGTGCCGTGTTCTGATGACGATGTCTCACTATTGGACAAACACTTATGTTACTCTGGTGTATTGATCCTCTGTCTCTCAAGTTCACTGCCCTGAAGGTCCCAGAGCCGGTGGACACCCAGTCTGTCCTCATCAACAGCCAGGAGGCAGAGGCGGTGAGACCACACACACACACACACACACACACACACACACACACACACACACACACACACACACACACACACACACACACACACACACACACACACACACACACACACACACACACACACACACACACACACATACCAGGGCGTAGCTATAACTTACAGTCTTACTCCACAGTGTGTGGCGCAATTTGTTTGTTTGCCTCTGACCCGTTACGTTTTGTCCCCAGCTTGAGAAGTTCCACAACATGATCCCCTTCGATCAGATGACCATTGAGAGACTGGAGAAGCAGAAATACCCATACTGGCCCCACAAGCCCATCGCTGATCTGTAAACACACGGATGGACGTCCCAGTATTATGTTTATTTGTATTGTACATCACTAAAAGTGAATGAATGACTGTATAGAAATGTATATAAACTTTTCATTCATTCGTAACTTAATAAAAGGATACGGTGTTATATTCGGGCGTTTGTGTGTGTTGGGATCCCCGTATAAATGGCTAGAGGCTAGCTGCTTCCGACCGGTATAAAGACATAAAGCCGGGACACAGACGACAGTCAAGAACATCCTTTTATTCAATCAAGTGAAGGCATGGCTCTTTCAAACTGTTCTTTTTTATTATTATGGAAAAGAATCGGTAATTAACACATGCATTTCACCGCAGGCTCTGAACCCTGTGGACTGAGTGCACGGGGGGCACCCTGTGGGTGGGTGGGGGGGGGGCACTTGGTTAGGCTTCCAGGATCCAGCGTTGACCAGTGGGTGGGGGATTGGGGGGGGGGGCTCATTCTATGTCACTAACACCGCCCGCCGCTACAAAACGTGTTAAAAAACAAACAAACCAAAAGGAATAAAAAGCAAAACCACGTCGGACCAGACAGGGCATAGCTGCTCTAACTTTACATGACCAGAGGGACTTTCATCTGATAATCACCAGTGGCCGCGGTGGGGAGGGTCCCACACCCCTAGCCTGAAGCAAGCACGCACTTGTCTTGCATATTACGCAGTAGCGCGAATGCGCGGCCCTGTACCCCCAGTTCGGTCTCTGTATTATGGCTTGTTGTTGGCGAGACACTGATAATACTGCTGATGGCTTTACGTGCGTGAACAAAATAAATCACAGTTGCATATTGACTGTTGCAGGAAGTAAGAAACTGATCTGTTGATCTCGCTGGTGCTTCGCCTGCTGGCTTTGAGAGCCCGATCACTTTCGGTCAAATTATCAGAAATGTATGGGTGTTGATAAATAGCGATATTGTGAAGCTATGTGTGTGTATAAAACGTAATGATTGCGGGAAATAGGAGCTTTTCTGAGCTGCCCTGCTCTGGTCCATTCCGTGAATAAGGTGCTGAGAGAATTCAGGGGCATTTTACCCCATTCATTTTTTTTTTTTTAAATAGCTGGTCTCATTCAACCACTAAAAGGTGCATAGTCGAATGTCTGAAGGCAGCATCTAACCGCTGCCCGAGATACGCAATGACAATGACAATAGATGAAAAGCAAATCCAAATTAAATTCAAAAAAGTATAAATAGATAAGAATAAAAAAATTACAAACATATCTGTCCACCCTAACGTGACCCCCCCCCCCCTCCCAGCCCAGGACCCTCACCCATCACATGCAAGTGGCTAGGTATCCCACAACACTGATTGGTCAAGGCTCGCTGGCCTGGAAAACCACTCTCATGCGCCCCCTGCTGGCCCCCCGGGCCAGTCCAGACCAGAGCCCGGCGGTGCAACTTGTTCATAAGCTGTTGAACGGAGAAGCCGAACAGAGACGGGTATGGCAATACAATGTGAAGCGTACAGGACGAGAGTAACATGTGAGCTAACTGCATTCTGCTCAGACAAAGAAAACAATAAACTGAACAAAAAACTTTTTTTGCGTATTCTTAATCATGTGTTGTTCCCTCCACTCAGAGGAAGAGCGATGCGGAAAGAGAAGGCTACTCCAGTGTCTAAAGAGACAGAAGACGAGAGAAAGAGGAAGAGAAGTGAGATTTTTTTTTGCTTTTTTTTGTTGCTTTTCTTAATTATTCAACGATAAAAAGAACTAAATGACACCGATTTCCTTTAGCACTATAGGTATACTTTAGTACTAGGTATACTGCTTTTAAAAGCTTGACAGAAACAGGATATAAAGGAGGGCATTTTTTTGTGTTTTTCTTTTTGTTGTTTTTTTGACATGGGCACTCAGGTTAACAAGATGGAGTCGTGTGAACAAAAGGCACTTTTTAGGGACAACCTTTACAATGCTCTGAGTCTATGAAACTACGTCACCAAACACATACTAGAATCATTTACAGCTGGGAGGGGTGGAGGGGCGCTTCACTACGCTGCGGTAGATCTGGATTGGGCCGTGGGAGGAGATTTTAGTTTAGCTTGTATCTCCGGAGTCACGGACCTCCAAGGGATAAAGGTTGGAGAAAAATGCCTTTTGTCACGATCTTCTCACACAATGAACCCCTCCCCCACGGTACATACAAAAAAACAAAAAAGGATAATAGCGTTTTCCTATGATATGACCAAGTCCACTGGTTTATTATTCATGTATAATAGAGCTTGACTGTACTTTAGCCTGTAGAAAGCACCTGGTTTTCCATAGTGATAATATATTTATGATTTTGCTAAACTGTTCCTTCAACCCTCCCACATTCTAATAAACAAATATCACAAATGAGAAACGTTTCAAACGAAGCAAACAAAATTTTAAAAACGAGGAGAAAAAAATAAACACAAATTGGAAAATTTCGAAAACATTTTCCCCCAAAATACGTATGCAAAGACGAGGGATATTTTCTCTCTGCTCTCGTGTTTAGAGTCCCGGAGCGTGTGGACTTTACAAAACTCATTTAAAAACAGACGGGGGATCCCTGTGGTTCTCCACACCCTCCACCGACCCTCTTCTCTACCAAGCATTGCACATGGCTCAATCAACATACATCATTTAGCTTCAACAACAATACGTTCCCATCGGAAAAACTAACAATTTCGTATCTCAACTACGTCATCACGTTGTGCTATCTACGGCTCTACGGTATTTGCCTGGGATTCTAGCGGTTGCTTGGCAACCCAGGGGATGGGGGGGGGGGGGTATGGTTGGGGGGGTATGGTGGGGGGGGGGGGGGGGGGAGTTTGGGGGATTGCTACGACAACCAGGGTCGCGTCCTTTTTAACGATTTTATTTTTTTCCCTACGAGTGCAACAAACACGCCACGCTTCAAAAAATAACTAGACTGCCACGGAGCTTATCTTGCAAATAAAAACATGTATATATCTATAAATATATATGTGTCTTATATATAAAGATGCTTGTAGGTATGTAGAGCTAAGCTCTTCTTCTATAGCTTATACGTGAGAAAGAAAAAGAACCTGAAATAATGTCAGACAAGTTGCATAATGGAGATATTGAGGCACTTCCAGCAATCGGAAATCGAATCACCTCCTCTGGGCGCTGATCGGGGGGGGGGGGCAGACGTGCACTTACTCCCTGACAGCGTGGAACCCTGGTCAGGCAGTCCAGTTATTTTGTGAGGGTTGGTTGGGTGGGTGGGGGAGGGGGCGGGAGAAGGGCTAGGGAGACTTAATTGGATTTGATAGCTCGTTAATTAAAGTGAATACGTGTTGCGTAATGGATTAAGATGAAGAAGCATAACGACCTCATCAAGATTGTCTACACTTCCCTTTGAGTTTTCATCTGGCGCGTTCCTTTTTTTCTTTCTGTTCGTTTTTTCCATAACTCGTAACCAGAATGCTGACTGGGCATTAGATACAATTAAATAAGCATGCGTGTGCATGGGCTCGTGTTATGTGTGTGTTTGTGTGAGTGTGTGTGTGAGTGTGTGTGTTTGTGTGTTACTCGCTTGATTGTAACGGACGAAGACCGGTCTGGGTGAGGCGCGTCTCGCTTGGCGTCGTCGCTTTTAGTGCATTTTGTCTTCTTCTTCTCTTTCATGCCGATCGACACACACTTCCTGTCTTTTAGGAAGACAGGAAGTAAGGATGTGGGAGGTGTGGGGGGGGTGGGGGCTGGCCGTGTATGACGGTGAGTCTAGATCAGTCTCAGTCTCTTGACCTCATCCAATTGGTTATCATGTCTAGAGGTCTAGGCAGTCTAGACTCGTCCAGGGACACTGAGCGCCATGGTACCTCTGCTCTGAGAGCAGAGGTTGATCAGGACGGTAACTTAGCTGAGTCAGTTCAGCCAGCCCATCATATTAACACTTCAGGCTCAACAGTAGTTTCAAAATAACTTGGCAATTTAGTCCGAGCTTGGCTGGGTTTTATGTTCCTATAAGGTAAGGGAGGGGTCTTTAAAAGAAATAGGAGAGAGGGGGGGGGGGGGGGGGGGGTCAGAGTTTCACCCTGGAAGGTTTGGAGTCGCGCTCTTAGACGACAACCTTTGTTCCCGTCTTCTTCGTACGTTTGTGTGGATCAGTGGCGCCGCCGCGGTGCCTGCTGCCTCTCTGCCATAAGGTGCTTTCATTCAAATACAAAACAATTACAAAATAGTACAAATTCAAGGGAACAGATTCAAACAAGAAGTACGACAACAGAATAACAAAACCTACTCTTCTAATGTTTTTTTTTCTTTTGTCTACATTATAAAATCGGGGGAGATGGGGGAGGGCTGGGGGGGGGGGGGGGGGGGGGCAGAAGGAGCGGAGACCACCCGACGTGCGCCTACCGCCATCGGTCTCGTTGCCGCGGTAACAGAGGATGATACGACCATGTCTGTACGTTTGTGTGTGTGTGTGTGTCTGTGTGTGTGTGTGTGTGTGTGTGTATGTGTGTGTGTGTCTGGTTCAGGGTAATACAATTAGATCTTGAAGTGTTTTCAGAGATTTAACATTGATATGCCGGGGCCTAAAATGGAACTTTGTCTAGGAGGTGTTTGTGTGCATGTGCATGTGGGTGCGCCGTGTGTGTGTGTGGTATAACACGTGGATGCAGGATGTCCTGGTGATAACCGAGGGATCTCTGGGGCGTTGGAGGGGCCGCGCGGAACGGGGCCGGCGGGTTTAGAACCAAGCCGAACCGCTAAGACGGGAGGACGTGTTTTGAACCTCGCTCCTCCCGTCTGGTTTTAGAAACCTCGTCCCATGGGCTCCGTTGCCGTGGTTTCCAGGTGAATAGTGCACATCGTCAGGGTTATAGTGAGTTGGTTCAACGTGTAGTGCAATCTTCAGAGATGTGATTTGGTTGTCCGGGGTTAGTAAGAGTCAGAGTCCAGAAAGAGGAACTTCTTAATTTTGGCGGCGATGTAGAGACCGCCGTTGCAATGGACTGTAGCTTTAGGAGTCTCTTCTTTTGGAAACAAGATGTCAGATCCCTATTGATAAGATGTTTGGGTGATTTTGCCTTGGGGGGGTATTTTCAGGGCTTCGGGACATGGATTGGATCTCCCTTGAAATGTCTTCCTGTTTGTTTCTGGCCGGTTTAAACTGGTTTGGCCGGATCGAACCGGTCTGGGTCTGTGTTCACCAGCCCAGCGATCCCTCGTTATTAATGGAAGAGGCAGGTGGGCTCTGGGTGAGGGCGGGGGGAGGGTCTGCTCCAGGTGTGTTGTTCTGGGGGGTGAAGAAGCGCCTGCAGCTGACAATCCTCCACCTCTGGTTCAGCTGCCTTCTCCGTCAGGCCGGGGGGGGGGGGGGGGGGGTTATGGGGGAAGGGGGGAGTGGGCGGCGGGGCGTGTCTCTGTTGTTGCTTTCACTTTCACTTTCAGCTCACGGAGTGGGTGGTGCCTACTGGCTGTGATGTCACCGTGATGTCACTGGGATGTTGTTGATGTAGTCATCATTGTTATTGTAGTTGTTGTTTTTGGAGGAAAACGATCTGCTGTTTCTCGCTGATTTTCTCATTCTCTTATTCGGGATCGTAGAGAAATAAATGTGGTGGGTGGTTGGAAGGTGTTGTCAGAGGAACCAAGACTGCAAGAGAGAACAGAACGCTGGGTTACTCTACAGAGCGCTCCCTAAAACACTTACACAATGACGATCAAATATCAACCAGAGCTGTTTTCATCTCTTCTTCAGGAAGGCCCCTGCACAGGAAGCCCACCTCAACACTTCTGGATCGGCCGACGGAGAGGAAAGAGACCGAGATGGAAATCCACATTTCCTCTACTTCCTTCCTTCACCCACCCAGCGGCAAACCCTTTACACTGTGAGCTAGCCCTCTAGCAGGATGACCTCCGCTAAATTAAACTCCTGTCTGTCTGTGCTGTGATTGAGACAGCTAGGCTAGGCTTCATGCTGCTAATAGCTACAGGAAGCTAAATGCTCAAAGGGGAGGAGGTGGTGGGAGAGGAGGAGGAGGAGGGGGAGGTGGGGAGGTGGGAGGAGGAGGAGGAGGAGAGGGGGGGGGGGGGGGTCGGGAGGAGGAGGAAGAGGAGAGGAGGAGTAGTGGGCACCTCTGTTGTGTTTGACTCTTCCAGTCTGCATGAATACCCCCCCCTTCCCCCCTCCTGCCCTCTACCCCTGGGCACCGACCCAGCCGTCTCTCTCGCTCAGTCTGTCTCCCTCTCTGTCTCGTTGGCAATGTGTTGCCACCATCTATTCTTCCGCCTCCCTACCCTCCCCCCTGAGCGACCCCTCCCCTCCCCTTCTCATATTCAACCTCCACGGGCTATGACATTATGTCTGGTTGCCGGGGGGAACGAGACAGTGCGACGTGACTTCTGTGTGGCCTTGGCACTCACTCAACCCAACCCCCCCCACCCCCACCCCCCCCGCACCTCACTCCTCTTTCTGGTCGGTCTCCCACTTTATGTCCTCCACCAGACGCAGTTCTCTCTCTCACCACTAGAGGGCACACGGAGCCCAAGAAATACGTGTGAGACACGCCGTGTGAGAGAAACAGAGTAAGAGGTAGAGAGATACAAAGCGCCAGAGAGAGAGAGGTACCTGGGTCTGTTGGGGGATGTTCAGAAAGTTGTTGTCCCGTGATCCGATGCCGACAAACCTGTTGGCAGCTGAGGCGCCTGACGTGGAGTATGCTGAGAGAGAGAAAGAGAGAGAGAGAGGTAAAGAGAGGTAGGGATACATGGAGAGGGAGCAGTAAAGAGATGTAAGAATACATGGAGAGAAAGAGTGGTAAAGAGAGGTAAGGATACATGGAGAAAGAGAGTGAGAGAGACGTGGTCAGCCACTGGTTCAGGGGTCAGAGTTCATGTGCAGAACATCAACATGTGGCCGGCTAACAAACTTAGGAAAACAAACTGCAGTGGGAGCGTTCGTTATCCTTCCCTACTTTTATTTCCATGGTTTGGTTTTGAAAAGCCTCTCAGCTCAACCTATATCCTCTCATTACGGTCAGACAGGGCTGGCTTGCTTCGTCAGCTCAGAGGTCCCTGAGGGGCGGGGTTTGATCCCGCTGATTAACTAGCGTTTGATGGAGCGCACCCGGGACCTTTCAAACCCATCAAAGTCTGGGACACATTTAGGTTGGCATTTTGAGTTCCCTGACGTTCCCCTGAGCTACTGAGTTCTGAGGAGTTCCTGAAAAAAACACATTAGTGTGTCCGTGGAGAGGGTGTGTGTTTGTGTAACTGCGTGTGTGTGTTTGTGTGTGTGTGTGTGTGTGTGTGTGTGTGTGTGTGTGTGTGTGTGTGTGTGTGTGTGTGTGTGTGTGTGTGTGTGTGTGTGTGTGAGAGTGTGTCTGTGTGTGTTTTGGTCTGTGTGGGAGATGGTGTGTGTAGGCCCGTTTGTGTGCGTGTATTTGGGTCTGTATGTGCTTGATTGTGTGTCCTGTGTGCGTTGTGATTGTGTGTGCCTGTGTTAGCATGCCTGTCTGTTCGTGCGTGAGTTATTTTTGTGTGGTTTTCGATTGTTAGTGTATGTTTGTGTTTTGTCTTTTTTTCTTGTTGGTCTGTGTTTGGGTGTGTTTGGGTGTTGATTTAAGTGTTTGTGTGTCTGTGTTTGTGTGAATTTGTGCGTCTCAGTCTGGGTACAAAGGGGTACAACGGCACAAGTAATTCAAGGAAGGTATTTTGTGTGGATAAGAAAGCAGTGTGGACACACATACTATTACATCCGTGAGTTTAGGAATGTTTAACACATAGAAGACAAAAGACCAGAGGTTTGGGAAGACCAACACTAAACAACATAAAACAAGCGCTCCGTCCAACACCCAGATTATAATTACGTTCAAACACACAAATATAACAACTTCCTGAATCCATCTGCTCTTAAATACAAACACACAGAGCCCCACCACTATTACAGCCCTGCCCCAACCACAACCCACCATCTTTACAACCCCCACCAGCATGACCATCTCCACCATGACCATCTCCACCATCACCACCACCACCTCTTTCAACACAACCACCACCACCACCACTAGGACAACCGCCACCTCACCACTATGCTACCCATGCTACTAAACTGATCAATAAGCTAATCATCAACCAACCATCAAAAATTGAACAAGAATATTTCCAGACTGTTCAGACCAGTGACCAAGTCCTTAAAACATGTCTTCGTAAACTGCCCTACATTCGTGTCTCTTTGGAAGCAGACTGCTCTGGAAACTGGATCAATGGGATCCGGGCAGGGAGTGAATTCAAGTCCAGGACAGTGCGGTAATACCAGAAACCTGGATGTAGTAACCCCAGCACATCAAGGCAAGCTGGTATTCCACCAGGCTGAGTCCAGAGCCCTGAGGAACACCTCACAGAACTCCATTTGGAGAAGCCTATAACAGACCGAGCTCCACAGGGACGTTGATGTTTGAGGTCCTGTTTGAGCTGAACACAGGTCAGAGTCCCCCGGGCTCTATCTCTACCAGCACCGCAGGGTGGACTGGTGTCCCACCGGGGCGAATATAGAGCCCTGAGGAAGAAGCTTCTTGAAGGTTCAATAAAAAATGCCAAGATGTCTGAGGTTTCGCTCGGCCTCCGAAGACTACGACGGTGGCGAGACATCCCCGTGACAGGAAGTGACGAGGGGGAACATGGTGATCGGGGGGGGGAAGGGTAACTCTCTGACCGGGGGGACGCTGGGGGGGCAGGTGATAGTGAGTGTTTAATTTCGGGGGGTTGGGTTCTGGCTGCGGTCTCTGCAGGGGGGGGGGGGGTCCACTTACACGGAGATGTGGGCGAGCTGAGTCCGCCGTCGGGCGGCGTGCTGCCGGGTTTAGAGTCGGGCAGGGGGAGGGGCACGGGGCGGGCCACCGGGGGCGGAGGAGGAAGCAGGAAGGAGCCCGGCATTTTGCTCTGGCCACTCCCGTTAGGCTGCAGACGACACACAGGTCAGGGGGTCAGGAGGCGGACCCCAGACGCAGGATGAGAGAGGATGACCCCCCCGGGACAAAAACAAAAACCAAATCCATGAGGGAGGGGGGGGGCGAGCGGCGATGGAGGAGGAGGGGTGGAGGGAGAGGAGGGTGGGGTAACTGGAGAGTAAACAACGTAGGAGGGGATGGATGTGCGTAATGCGTAATCCATGTAGATGTCAAAAAAACAACCAATAACAACGACATGGTGGGGAGGTGGGCCAGGGGCTAGGTGGGCCCACTGATGGAGGTCTCCAGGAGGGTGGAGGAAGGAGGGTTGGAGGGGGGGGGGGGGGGTGAGCGAACATCTGGTCGTGGTTGTCCGCGACATGGCCATGACAAATAAAAACCATGGGGGATACTTCTTCTACACAAGCACAACACCAACGATACCTCCACCAAACTCCAAACCAAAGTCATGAGCACTCTCCACGGAAACACACACACACACACACACACACACACTATGACACGACACAAGACAGGTTTAATGAGCTGTGATTGGTTGACTTTCGTGCTATGGTTAGATAAGTTCTGAGGGGGTGGGCGGAGCAAAAACAACAAAATGACAACAACAAGAAAAGACGACAACAACAACAATAGACAACCACAAACAACAGAGCTGGACACGTGCTACAACAGTAGGAGTAGTTTACAACGTTAGCTAGCTAGCTAGATAGCATACATTTGTAATTACATGTGTTCATTGTTACAGTGGATATGATAAAAAAGTTAATGTTTGGGATCATTTGGGTTCAGATATTTTCCCTAACCCTTTAACAAAAATAACAAACAAATATTTGAACATGCCATCACACCATGCTGGTGTGATGGCCCTTATTCAGGCTTCATATATTATATGTTCTTGCTTTATATAGTCGACCCTAGCCTTTTGGTAAGGATAACATTGTTGAGAATGCTTCTGTTAAACACTTGGACTTTGAAGTTTTAAATTTAAAGCGGATCGAGGTATGACATGAGCGCTGTAAAGAGAGACAGCAGAAGACAACAGTGTTGCATTTCACACACCTGTGACTGACAGGCAAGATGGATTCCCCGAACCAATCAGGGAAGAGACGTCCTGATTGGTCAGAAATGAGCCAAGAGTGGTCTAAAATCGCAATACTATTGACAGTAGGCGCAGTCCACCACATCAGATATTCTCATCAGACTCACTAAAAGCTGACGGGAAGCAATGGCTTTTCTAACAGACAGCATTCTAATAAGACATCGTAGGCTACCTACAGAACCTTTAATCTAATGTAATACATAACAGACCATTGTGACTACGACTGTGGTCGTCCTATTGCGTTTACAGACCAGGTAAAGCGGGGATACGACGTTGTGCGGTCCTACCTGGCCCGTGGGCTGTCCGGACCCATCGGCGCAGACGAACTGAACAAACTCCTTGAGGGGGTCCTGTCCAGGGTGGTGGTGGTAGCGGATGGTGGGGTGGGTGAAGTACGGGCTGGACTGCTGGATGATGGACGGAGACGGGAAGTGGAGCGCAGAGGCGGAGGCTCGGGGACTTCCTGATGGACAGGAAACAAACAAGCCACAACAAACAAACATGGAGGGCACAGAAGGAGAGGTGTGTTAGAGAGGAGGTGAGGGATGGGGGAGGGAGGGAGGGGAGGGAGGGGGAGAAAGGGAGGAGCGAGAGAGGGAGGGAAGGGGGGGGGAGAGGGAGGGAGAAAGGGAGGAGAGAGAGAGAGAGGGATAGAGAGGGAAAAGCAAAGGACAAAAGAGAGTGGGAGAAATATGAAGCAAATCAAGAGGAGCGGAACAGTTGTACGGCTGAGGAGATATTCTGAGCACCACCCAGAAAACAGCGGCAGAGTTACACCACCTCCCAACCAGGCTCAGGAGACACATAGACCCACACAAAGCAAGCGCACCACTATGAGATGATGTTTTTCTTCTGAAATTGGAGAGAGACGGCACACACTAGTACACACACCAATACACACTTGCATATGCTCACTCGTATCCAAAGCCAGAGGAGAGAGGAGAGAGGCGCGAGGAGATGAGAGGAGGCTGATTCAACCGTAGTCTTTAAATGACTCTCTAACAGTTTTCAAATCACTCTCACACATCTTAGGTGTGATAATATTTGGAGATTCATGTGTGTGTCTGTGTGTATGTTTGTGTATGCATATAAGTGACTGTGTGTGTATATATGTGACTGTGTGTGTGTGTGTGTGTCTGTATGCATGCACTTATATATGTGACTGTGCTTGTTTGTGTAGGTGTGTGTATTTATGTATGTATGTGTGTGTGTGTGTGTGTCTGTATGCATGCACTTATATATGTGACTGTGCTTGTTTGTGTAGGTGTGTGTATTTATGTATGTATGTGTGTGTGTGTGTGTGTGTTTGTGTGTGTGCAATGTATATATATATTTGTGTGTGACATATAGCATGTGTCTGTGTGTGTGTGTGTGTGTGTGTGTGTGTGTGTGTGTGTGTGTGTGTGCGTGTGTGTGTTTAACATAAAGGTGTGGGTATCTTAACTGAAGTTAGGTCAAAAGTACCTTTAATATGTTGGTCCTAACTCTTTTAAAAGAGAGTGTGAGACTGTGTGTTTGCATCTCTCTCCTGATGAGGAGGTGCCCCAGCTATGAAGAGCACCTCCTGGTCCGTCCGTCCCCTACCCTACCCCTCCCAGCTGCTACTGTTGTCATGCCAACACTTGTCAGTGCTCTACATCTTTCACTGTGTGTGTTTGTGTGTGTGTGTGTGTGTGTGTGTGTGTGTGTGTGTGTGTGTGTGTGTGTGTGTGTGTGTGTGTGTGTGTGTGTGTGTGTGTGTGTGTGTGTGTGTGTGTGTGTGTGTGTGTGTGAGAGAGACAGTATATATAGGCTTGCCAACTCCAGTATCCCCCCCCCCCGCGCTTCCACAGACCCCCCACTAATCCCATTACAGACTGGGAGAAGGCCAAACCCTCCTGTGTGTGTGTATGTGTATGCATATGTATATATGCGTGTGTGTGTGTGTGTGTGTGTGTGTGTGACAGATAGTATGTGTATGTTTGTGTGAGTGTGTGTGCACGCGCACATTTGTCTGTGTGTGTGTGTGTGTGTGTGTGTGTGTGTGTGTGTGTGTGGTACATGGGATTTCAGTTTGTGACTGGGACCCATGGTTATTCTGGACCACCAGGGGACAATTTCAGCTCTCTTTCCCAGCATGACACCTCATCACTGGGCCTCGAGGCCCGCGTGCATCAGCCTCTCCATGGAGCAGAACCACTCTGATCAGCATGTCTGGGAAACTCACTGGAGCCGAGCGAACAACCAGCAGGAAAAACCTTCTCCAGCGCATCAGAATGAAGCTAGTGTTGTTTGGTTGGACACTGCACCCTCAGAATATGCACTCCCAGAATGCAAAGCTTTGTCCCTTCAAGAGGAACTCGTGAGCAGGAGGAAGAAATTGATTCAGCCTGAACACCAAGCACAGCCTGAACAGCCAGAACAGCTTGAACAGCCAGAACACCCAGAACAGCCTGAACACCCAGCACAGCCTGAACACCCAGCACAGCCTGAACACCCAGAACAGCCTGAACACCCAGAACAGCCTGAACAGCCCAGCCACCACCGTGTTTCCCCCGCATCCCAGAGACCCAGCACAGAGGGGGAGGGAGGGCGGGGAGGGGGGCAATACAGGCGGAAGCCATCACTGGGAGGAGTGGGGGGGGCTGGGGTCTGGAGGTATGTAGGATGGACTCAGCCAGTAGGAGCCGTAGTGTTCTTGGGGAGTAGGTCTGAAAGGGGTGGGTGGGGGGGGGGGGCTTTGGGAAGGTGGAGCTGGGGTTTGTAAAAGGGTGCAGCTTGTTGGTTGAGATGTTGGAAGGGAGAGGGTGGGGGACCACCCTTGTGTTCTGAGGGTGTACGTGTCGGGCTTTGAGAGGGTGGGGGGGTTAGAGGGGGGGGGGAGCTCCAGTAGGGCCTCACCTGGTCGCATGCCCGGCAGCAGGGGCAGCGGGTGGTGGGAGAACGCCATGCGAGGGGGCCGGGCCTGGCCGCCGAAATCGAATTTCCCCGACTTCTTATGAGAGCCGGGCGACGAGAGGCCTGGCGGGGACAGGGTCGACACAGAGAGGAGAACGCAGAACACACCAGGTTTAATGAGGACCAGGGGGGTCTCCCCTCAGCAGGCAGACCGAGGTGGAACAGAATCTACTACAACCAAGTACTGATGACCGCCGATCAAACACAACTAAGGGTTTGGCTTGGCTCAAGCTGATTGGTTCCTTTATCGATCGCTCGATCGACTCATTTGAATGGTCATTTTACGTATTAGATCTCGGATTGGCCGTAGAGAAGGACCGGCCCCCGTATCAAAGTCTTCCCTGGAAGTAGCGCATGTAAACAGCTGTTCATCATCTTGGGGGGAGGTTAAGATTGAGGTTGGTGGCAGTGGGGGAGGGCCATGTTTTGAAGCAACAGCGGGAAGGGAGGTGAGGTTGGGGTGAGGCACAGTGTGAGGGGGAGATGGGCACAGTGCCAGCACTGCTGGACTACTTCCTCCGGTCATAGGCGGCAGCAGCAGCAGCAGCAGCAGCAGCAGAATCCTTCGCACCGTCGTTGCAAGCGTCTAGCCCTCAAACGCGGCTGAATCCACGTCCAGGAGTAACCCCCTAACTTCGAGGAAGCTAACACCCCTGCAGATCCCAAGAGCAGCAGCGTGTTCCCAGAGTCCGCGTCGGGCTTTGAACCGGAGCGGTGAGAGGCGGCGGTGGTATGACAGGGCTCTATTTAGAGCTCAGGAGATCTGAGACGACCTCGCCACCGACAGCTGCCCGTGTGTTTATGAAGGTGTAGAAGAGGCAGGGGGTGGGTCAGGGGGTGAGGCAGAGGGGGGAGGCAGAGGGTGAAGCAGAGGGGGGGGGGGGGGGGGGGGGACTGGAGGTAAGACAAGGGTCAGCTGGGATGAGGCGTGGGTGAGGCAGGAAGTGAGGCAGGGGGTGAGGCAGAAGGTGAGCTAGGGGGTGAGGCAGAAGGTGAGCTAGGGGGTGAGGCAAGGGTGAGGCTGGAGTTAGGTGGGGGGTTAGGCTGGAGGTGAGGCAGGGGTAAGATTTGGGTGAGGCAGGGGGTTGAGGCTGTGGGTGAAGCAGAGGGGTGAGGCTGGGGGGAGGCAGGGGTGAGGCAGGGGTGAGGCTGGGGCAAGTGAGCCTGTAGAAGGCAACAGGGGAGCTGGCGTGACCCTCATGTCAGGTGTTTTGTTACTCGCTCTTTTTTAATGGGGGAGAATTTATGTACAGAAATACTAGAGCACGCATGGGGAGATGTCCGTATGAGGCCACACACACAC
>NC_044049.1:4586685-4600430 GCF_902167405.1 Gadus morhua | reverse complement strand
GAGAGAGAGAGAGAGAAGAGAGAGGAAGAGAGGAGGAGAGAGAGAGAGAGGAGAGAGAGGAGAGGAGAGAGAGAGGAGAGAGAGAGAGAGAGAAGAGAGAAAAAAAGAGTGACAGACAGGAAGAACAAAAGAGAGAAAGAAATAACTACCTGGCAGAGCAAAGTAGTGAATAGGACTGGAGGAGTTAGGAGGAGAGGAGAGGAAAGGAGGAAAGGAGAGTAGGAGGGTGAGGAGGGCAGAAGGGATGATGAAAGAAAGAAAGATCCTCTAAAAGCAATCAAATGTGGTAATTAATTTGTATTTATATTCCTAATTAGAATTGTAATTAAGTTTAATATAATTAAAGTAACCTCAAACAACAATGATGAATCCATGAATCCCCAGGTCAAAGAGTAGCCAGGTAATTAAGTAGTATGGTTGTATATAATATATATATATATTATATATAATATATATATATATATATATAATATATCACTAGTTCAACCATGTTAAATAGACGCTTTCACAACCATCTCAGAGCATGTCAACTCTAACCTCCTAACTAAATAGGAAAGAGAGCATGGTGCATCAGTGGATGAGAGGAGGGAGGATTGAAGGAGAGGAAGAGGGGGAGAAGGAGGGGAGAAAGAGAGGAGGAGAGTAGGGGGGGAGAAAAGGGGAGAAGGCTGGGGAAGAAATGCCAGTCAAGGAGGGAGACAGAGGAGCAAATAGACACGCACCCACACACGTATGAATGCACACGTACGTACACATGTGTCTGTGTCTGATTGAATACAACCCTTTCAAACAGACCAAAATATGAACAAGAAAGTAGAATATCACAGGTCAACCTAGGTTCAGACCTCTTCCTGACCTGCTGGACCACTTCCTCATCTTAAGGATGAGGGTACTAATAAAGTTTCAGATCTGTTTACCCGTTGGCTGCAGAGTTGTACTGATAAAGTTTCAGATCTCTTTAACCAAGGGGTGCAGCTTTACTAATAAAGTTCCAGATCTCTTTCACAGTGGAGTGCAGACTTATACCAAAGTTTCAGACAGGCAAAAGTGGAACAAACCTGGACCCAACACATACTTTTACTCTCACTATGATATCAACAATGATAGCATACCGTAATACAACTATCTGTAGTTGTTCTTCATCAATTTCCTCCCTTTCAGCATTCGAACATTTCCATTAGAAAATTCAAGCATAGATATAAATATATTCTTAGGTACCCACTTTAATCAGTCATCTGGTAACCTACTTGGGCTCTATTATAGGTTTTATAATTCTGCTGGTTGAATCCAACATTTGGTAAAACTGCGATTCTATTCATGTTCTTCATCTGGCGGCCATCTTGGTTCAACCTTGGTTCTGGGCGCGGGATGGGTGAGGGGACTGAAAGCTAACGTTTAGAACCGAGAGGGCCGCTCGCTGAGTAAGGCCCATGGGTCCAGGGTTCTGTAGGACCAGAGATTGGGAGTGCCCCGGCAGGGCATCATTATGTCAGGAGACAAGGCCGTCTTTGTTCCAACAGTGGAGGGATTGTCTGGGCCAGAGTCCCACCAGCGACATGCTTCCCGGCCCACTCCCAAAAAAAAAAAATGCAGATTTCACAGATTCTCCGTTGCAGACACAGCCGTACGCGGACATATATGGGGGAGGATACACGCACGCACGCACCACACACACACACACACACACACACACACCACACACACACACACACACACACACCACACACACACACACACACACACACACACACACACGCTCACACACACACACACACACACGCTCACACACACACACACACGCTCACACACAAAGACAAAAAGTCCACTTACTAATCTTCACAGACACAAAGATACGTGCACACACACGCAAACACACACACGCACACACACACACGCACACACACACACACACGCACATACACTGATAGACGCACACAGACACACAGTTTCCTCTATGTTTGTCAAAGTCATCAAGAGATGAATTACTGAGTGACTTTCTGTGTGTATAGTCAAAGTAACATGCACACATTTTCTCTCACACACACACAGAAATACACACACACACACCCAAACAAATACGCACACCCTGAATGTGACACTGTTTCCTTCACAGAGCTTCAGGCGTGGGGAAGTTCGTCTCAGGTGAACATCCAAGATGACAAAGTACAGTAGAGATATGAAGATAGACTGTGTTACAGTAGAGATACAAAGATAGGCTGTGTGGCAGCAGAGATATGAAGATAGATTGTGTTACAGTAGAGATACAAAGATAGGCTGTGTGACAGCAGAGATATGAAGATAGATTGTGCACAGTAGAGATATAAATTGTAGAAATATGAAGATAGACTGTGCTACAAAAGATATACATAGATAGATTGTGTCACATTCTAAATATGAAGATTGACTGTGATGATATGATAATATACTGTCTCATGCAACACTGCAGTAGACTAGAGACGTAAAGATGGATAATATTACAGTGTAGATATAGAGCTGCCACAGCTAGAGATAGATAACGCTAAGATAAATAGCTGAATATCATGTCACATGGTGTCCGTGATGGATCGGCTTTTACAAGAGAGGCTCCGGCCCCCAGTGGAGTAAGAGTAAGACCTGCCCACGTGCCATGGGGCCAGGCAGGGCCCGGCAGCAGCCCAGAGGGCCGCAGCTCATAAACACAATAAGGAGGTTATGAAAGAGCCTGGTTAAGTCCCGGCTAGCGTCCTCGTAGAGCAGAGAGGAGGAGACAAACTGCTGGGCAAAGGGGCCCTCTTTGGGACAGTTTAACATGCGGGCAGCAACTGATGAATAGCCAATCAGATCGGTTTAACCACACTGGCAGAAGGGCTTGAGGGGAGGGGAACCGCCATTTTGATTCACCGATGACTTGGGATTGTTTTATCAAATTCTCTGGCGTCGCCGAGAACGCGCCACTCGCTAGTTCCTCAAACGTGAAGAACTCAAACGACAGGGCCGCAGGATTTAGAACGAAAGAGAACCATGTTGAGGGATCTATAAGGAAATATTTTACTTGTGAATGCCGGCTGTGTATGTTGAAGACAGCTCAAAGAGAAATGAGCTAAGGGTTTTGTTGAAGGTTGAATGTGAGTAAGAGTTTGGCGCTCTCTCCTCCTTCCTCTTGACATTGGCTGACACTTAGTGGTAACTCCACATTATAAATCTGAGAGGAATGGAGTACGTGCATGTTAATAAATTAAGGGGAGGGAAAACCTAATACTGTCCAGTGTAATATATAGTGTACTATATGGTTTATTATATAGTGTGATATATAGTGTGCTATTTTGTGCAATATATTTTGTAAATATATTGAAGTATAGAGTGTACTCTATAACAGTACACTACATAGTGCAACCCCTACACTAAACGTGTGCAAGCGAAACCTTAGGTTGTGCTCAGTTCCCTGGTGGGCCGTAACTCGCTCGGAGCTGCGCCGTACAGGTGCACAGAGCAGAACCAAAGAAATGTTCAACTCAAAAAGTGAGGGCGGATAAAGAAACTAAAAAGTCTTACTCAATAAATATGAGAGGTTTATTACACGGAGTTCAGTTGGGTACCTCAAAATGGCTGCTCTGCGTTCGAGCGGGAGCGCGTAATGGCCGTCATGTTGGGGTTCCTAGAAAAAAACGGGCTCCCTCCAACACGGCACTTAAATTCACTTTTTGGGTTGGAATTCTTCCCTCATTTTTTCTCAGCCCATATTTAATCCGAAGAAGTTTGACTTTTCTTCTTAATTGTTTCGTGGCTGCGCGATCAGATGACCAGAAAGTTTGTCGGAAAAAAGCGAACGCATCTATGAAGTTAGATTGTTTAAAGTAAGAGCTCAACTGACACGATGAATTTATAACCCCTCGAAGCCTCCAGCATAAGGGGGGGGCATGGGTGTGTGGTGTGTGTAGAGGGTGTATATGTGTGTGTGTGTTTGTATGTCTCTGTGTGTGTGTGTGTGTGTGTGTGTGTGTGTGTGTGTGTGTGTGTGTGTGTGTGTGTGTGTGTGTGTGTGTGTGTGTGTGTGTGTGTGTGTGTGCGGGTGGGGAGAGTTTTGTGGAGTGTGTTTGTGTGGTGTGTGTGTGTGTGTGTGTGTGTGTGGGTGTGTGTGTGTGTGTGTTTGTGACTGTCTGTGTGTATGTTTGTGTGTGTGTGTATGAGGGTGGGGGGAGTGTTTCGTGTTGTGTGTGTGTATATATGCGTGTGTGTGTATACATCTGTGTGTACATATATTCATGGGTGTATATATATGTGTGTGCGCTTGCTCGTGTGTGCGTGCTATTCTCCCGCCTGGTGACATCATAGCGTTGAACGCGAGCCCATCTGTGTTTTATATTTCTGCGACATGAACTTGGATTTTCACTGGAACCATACACTCTGGGTCTGCGCCGCGCTAGCTACTCATGGAGCCATCTCCCCTGAGCTAAACACTGCGGAGCTTATAGCCGTAGCGTACTGTACACAGCATAGCGTAACGCAGCATAGAGGACAGCATCTGGGTCCGACCAGGGCCGAGAGAGAGAGAGGAGGAGAGAGAGAGAGAGAGAGAGAGGAGAGGAGTTTAGGTACACAGAACCCAGTGACCGCGGAGCAGCGGTACACACACAGACACACACTCACACACACACAAACACACACACACCACACCACGATCATCCCCAACACACACAACTAGCGCACCAACCCATTCACATACACTTAACTATACTTGAGCAAATTATGGGTTGAATTTAGAGAGGTTATAATACACTACACAGCACTACACTAAACTATAGTACTATATAGTCAACTTTACCATGCTGTTACATTTAAAATAGTTTCCTCAACTGTGTTTTCCGTCTCTATAAAGTCTGTATGAAAAACTGTTTGAGTGTACACACGCACACACACACACCACCACACACACACACACACAACACACACACACACACCACACACACACACACACACACACACACACACACACACACACACACAAACGCCACACACTCACCCTCATTCATAGCACACAGCTGCAGGGCGGGCTGCAGAGTTCATGTCAGGTGAAGATTATGCAATAACAGTGTAATGTTACTATATAAACCACAATTATTTCATTTAAATTTATATAGAAATATATTAATGTCATAATACTGTCAATAAGTTTATCTATATATCTATATATAATCTTTGTATTTTAAATATTAAGTATATAATACAGATTAGTATAATAAATCTATAGAACATTTTACTATAATAAATATTAGTATATAATATACTAGTATATGATATATATATATATATATTCAATATATGTCTTCATAAAAAAAGGGTAAAATATAAAAATTAGTACATAATATATGATCCTATCAATATAAAATGAGTATAATAAATAATAGCATATTTGTAATATATATATGTACATATAATGTTACGATGATAAATAAATGGTATATATATATATATATATATATATATATATATATATATATACTATAGTAGCATATACTATAGTATAGAATTATGCAGAAAGAACATTAGTAAGAAGTAGTAGTATTGAAATATATAGTATATATTGAAATGTTCATAATGTTGCTATAATTAGTATAATTTTAAAGATCTATAACACTATCCATCATGAGTACCGATTTTAAGACGCATAATGGTACTTTAATAAGATATAGATTTAAATATAATGTTACTATAATAAAGTATGAGTAAAGCTGTATTGTTTAATGAGTATAGAGGTATAATATTATGTTTTCCCTGGAGAGAGAGAGAGCGAGAGCGAGAGAGAGGGAGAGAAAGTGAGAGAGTGAGAGAGAGTCAGCGAGAGAGACATTTGGTCATGCCAGGTTGAGATATTGATATTTGTTCTTTGTGATCATCTTTCTGTCTCGATTCCCCTGCCCCTCTCTCTCTCGCTGTTGCTCTCTCTCTCTCTCTTTCTCTTTCTCTTTCTCTCTCTCTCTCTCTCTCTCTCTCTCTCTCTCTCTCTCTCTCTCTCTCTCTCTCTCTCCCTCTCCCTCTCCCTCTCCCTCTCTCTATCTCTATAGTTCACCCTTTACATTGCTACCTCTTTCTCCCAGCTCTCTCTCCCTCTGTCCAGCTCTCCCGCTCTCTCTCTCTGAAATCAGGTCACAAATGTTTTCGTTACTGTTTGACTTCTGGATTTTCCCTCAAGCTCCGCCCCCTCCCTCCTTTACCCCGCCCCAACGGGGGAAACTTTTTCCCTCCAATTTTAACCTCTTAACTTGCGATCTAAACTTCTCACCGAGTTACAACAACAACCGTGTGCAGTACAGTAACTGTAGTTAGTATTGCAAATATCTTATAGATTATGATCACCAAGGCCTTTATATGCCAATATCAAATTGGGTTTGAGTACTCCCTCAAAACCTGATTTGGGGCTTTCTCAGTGCCCTTTTCTGATTGATATGATAATATTATAATACATAATATTAGTGGAATGTTATTGTCATAACGAAATTAAGTTATAAAGGAATGGAGGCTTCTGGGTAATGGAGTCACCATCTGATCCAAACTCGCCAACCACCATTGTTCTGAAGCTCGCCTTACTCTTGCACGCAGCGCACACACAGACTAACAAATGACCGCACGTACACGCACACACCCTACAGACACACACAGGCACACACACACTCTCCACTTGGTTTAATACTATCAGCCTGCCGAATGTGTGCGTGTGTGTGTGTGCGTGCGTGCGTGCGTGCGTGCGTGCGTGCGTGCGTGCGTGCGTGCGTGCGTGCGTGCGTGCGTGCGTGCGTGCGTGCGTGTGTTTTAATGGGTATAATTGCCTTTGCAGTCGTCCCCGGCTGTGCTGACTGCTAACAGTAATGCTAATGCTAGCCTTGTTCTCAGACTGAGAGAAGTTGTCCGACATAAGAGGGCAGAGTGTGTGTGTGCGTGTGTGTGTGTGTGTGTGTGTGTGTGTGTGTGTGTGTGTGTGTGTGTGTGTGTGTGTGTGTGTGTGTGTGTGTGTGTGTGTGTGTGTGTGTCTGTGTGCGTGTGCGTGCGCATGTGGCGCATGTGATGGGGTAGAGTACCATACAGGTTAAGAGTCAATGAACTGCCACACACATTCCCACACACACACATATGCACACACACACGCACACACACACACACACACACACACACACACACACACACACACACACACCACACAGACAGACAGACAGACAGACACACAGACAGACAGACACAGACACACACACCACACACACACACACACACACCACACACACACACACACACACACACACACACACACACACACACACACACCACACACACACACACAGTGAGCTGTGATGTTGGGTGCAGGTGTGATTTCCAGATAGAGTCCAGCATGCTAGCCTGGGTCTCGTGTGCATAAGTGCACGCAGGTGCAAGACGTGTCATGCACTGTTCAGCACGGCAGCATCACGCACACAAACACACACACACACACACACACACACACACACACACATACACACGCACACATGTGGCAAGAGCCCAACACCTTTACCACTAGGCTGCTCTGCGCCTACATAACAACAAACATAACATATTACCGTGTTATGAAATGGTGTCACCTATAAAACATTACCAACGACAATAAAACCAACAAAGAGACTGGGGGAATGCTGGTATGACTGGATCGGCCGGTTCCACACCAGTCAGAAAACACTGTGAATATTCCTCTGTACCTCACTTCACATTCTCATCATGATTCAGAGCACTTAACAAGTATAGCATATATATTATGAATCCTGAAGTTAATGGTTTGCCACAATTGGTACAAATATATTATATATTGACCAATTTTGACAAACCGTTTCCTTCATATATATAGACCAATTGTGACAAACCGTTTCCTTTATACATTTATATATATATATATATATATACAGACCAATTATGACAACCGTTTCCTTCATACATTTTTATATATATATATATATATATATATATATATATATACAGACCAATTGTGACAACCGTTTCCTTCAGGGATTGCATATAAAATATAAATATATATCTTTGTTTGTCCGACCAGTATATATATCATATACGTATACATAAGTACAAATACACAGAGAATGGAAAGCACAACAGAAGTGAAGATGTGGTAGAGAGTGCGTCGTGAGACTCTGTCTGGGGCTGAGGGCCTCTCGTGTTACAGCCAAGCTAATCCTCTGGCTTTGTAGCGCGCCGCGCGCCGTATAAAGTTAGCCCCTGGTTCAGACGGACGGGCGCAAGAGGCCGGCCCGCACGCCCGCCGACCTTCAGGCGACCCCGCCGGGCGCCGCGGTTACCACATCCCCCGTCTATTCTGGTCGCCAGGGACGATGACCGCCGTGAAAGAACGGATCGCGTTTAAAACCTGTGTGTCGCACTTTCCCTGAGGAAAACGCACACACACACGTACACGCAATTGCACGCACGCACACACACACAAACAGACAAACACACACACACACAGACATTCAGACACGCACACACTGGCCTAGACAAACACAAAGGTATACGCGTCGCACGCACACACACACTTTCAAGGACTCCTTATCTTCAGAGCCGCTCAGACTCATTAGGGATATTCAACTCATTAGATATTACTCTTCTGCTATTAATCACATCATAATCGTAGCTAACCTTTGTTTCTGGGTGGTTTGGGCTTCCGTCATACGTATATTACGCTGTTAAACATCACCTCTCCCCCTCTCCCGTCCCTGACGTTCTGGGTTCCTTCTAAAGGTTCTCCCCGCTGGGTTTGGAAGGAGGTCTTCTAGGTCCTTTAAGGGCTGAGGGTTTGGAGACGAGGATCCATGAAGCCTCTTGAGAACCGGACGGGGAATTAGGGGTCTTTCATGCCAGGGACCCGCTGCCGGTATCCCAGTATACTTCAGTACACCCCGAAGTCCAGTAAGCTTTATTGGGGTAGATATTGTACCGCACCCCAGCACGACCCGGAGAACAGTGCCGGTCCACTTGAGTCGTTCGCTTGTACGGTTTTATTCGGGTGATGGTGCTCGGGCCAGGATCAAATCAATACCTAATATGAAGACGCCCCAGGGCCCAAGGGCCAGGGGCTAATAAAGTAGTGTTGAACTGAGGGGTGTGTGGAGGATTTAGATGTCCAACAGATCCGGGCGGACGTGTTAAGGCTCACGGTGGAACGAGAAAGAGAACACACACACGTACACACCTATAGGCACACACACACACACACACACACACACACACACACACACACATGCGTTCACACCAATGAACCGCACACACGCACGTACACCTAGTCACACACACACACACACACACACACACACACACACAAACACACACACACACATACACACACACACACACACACACACACACACACACACACACACACACACACACACACACGTATGTACAGACCAATAGGAACACATACACACGTGTGCTGCACACCTGTAAACACACACACACACATACACCTTTATAAGCACACAGACACACACGCACACACACACGCACACACACACACACACTAGACACTTATAACCTCAGACACACACGTACGCACCTATAAGCACACACGTCGTCGCGTACACTCCATTTAAAACACAAACACACCTATAATAACACGCATGTGTACATACCTATATATCAATGTACTTCATCCCTGTCTCCCTGTTCCGATACGATACAGACAAAGTACTCTGTGTATTTTGTGTATCTTCTGTATATTCAGGCTCAACTATTGTGTGTGTGTGTGTGTGTGTGTGTGTGTGTGTGTGTGTGTGTGTGTGTGTGTGTGTGTGTGTGGTGTGTGTGTGTGTGTGTGTGTGTGTGTGTGCGTGTGTGTGTGCGTGTGTGTGTATGTGCGTGTGCGTGTGTTTAGAAACCATGACGACAGCCGAACATATCAGAGGTGGCAGAAGGTCTGGAGCTGTGGTTTGTCCTGCTTGGACATCATAACCCGCATACACACACACACACTTTCTAACCGAACACATACTCACACTTCCTAGCCAAACACACACTCATACACACACTGCTGCTCAAACACAAACCCAATGTGCACACAGTCTGAATCATGGCGCCCAAGAGGTGTGCACACATACGCACACTAGCACACGGTATGAGGATGAACAGTGCTGCTCCACCTCCTCGTCCATCAGAGCTCTACGGATCATATTGACCACCAATGGCTGCTCAATAGCAGCAGGCATCATGGGTTGCTGGGCAGAACGCTGCACCCACAGAACACATTTAGTGGAATATTCACTACATGTCTATGTGGGACACACACACGGGCTAATGTGTATGCATGCACCAGCATCCATTCACCTTTGGTGTCCAGCAGGCCCTGCAGTGTGTGCATGTGTGTTTGTGTGTGTGTATTCAGACTGTGGTTCCATCAGATTTTAATCCTCTGAACAGCTGTTCCAACTCATTTTCCAGGCCTAGGGAAGCTGGGCGAGAGAGAGACAGAGAGAGAGAGAGAGAGAGAGAGAGAGAGAGAGAGAGAGAGAGAGAGAGAGAGAGAGAGAGAGAGAGAGAGAGAGAGAGAGAGAGAGAGAGAGAGAGAGAGAGAGAGAGAGAGAGAGAAAGAGAGAGAGAGAGGGACAGAGACAGAGAGAGAGAGAGAGAAAGTGGATGGAGAGTAATGGTGAATGGTGAGTCTGAGACAGAGACAGAGAGAGGGACAGAGAGAGAGAGAGAAAGAGTGACAGAGAGAGAGAGATAGAGATTTCTGTTTTTAGCGAGAGAAAGAGAGAGAGAGAGAGAGAGAGAGAGAGAGAGAGAGAGAGAGAGAGAGAGAGAGAGAGAGAGAGAGAGAGAGAGAGAGAGAGAGAGAGAGAATTGGAGTGAGAGATAGAAAAAGTATAAGGTCTCTCTAAACAGGCAAAGATGTGTGTGTGCGTGTGTGCGTGTGTTTGAGCATGTGTGTGCATTCATGCATGTGTGCATGCGTGCATTAGCGTGTGTGTGGGGGGTTCTGCCTTGTGGTCCGTGTGTGAGACTGGGTGATTGGAGTCAGAAGTCCTAATCAAAACAACGATAACATTAATTAATTTCCCCCTCACATAAACAGACGACCTCACCACTGGGCGTCCCCACGCTCCTCCACACACTGATACAGAGGGCCGATGACACACCACATTACACATCCTCTTCAAAGTGTCTCACACACACACACACACACACACACATAGACGCACACACCCTACCCATACACACACGCCCACACTCACTCAGACACGCATACAGACACACACACACACAAACACACAAACACACACACGCCCCACCCCCACACCAGAGAGACATACGAACAGGCACACACTAATAATAGGATTTGTGCAAGAAGCTCCTCGTCCAGGTTTGTTCCACAATAAAAGCATGTCTGACTTCCATGTGGACAGCTGATGTCCAATTGATTGATTTAATAGATGGTCTGGATGAACAAACCCAGGCCACTTGTCTTTTATAATTTATTTTAAACTTTTCTACTTGAACTCAGATGTGTTACTTTTAATGTTTAGAATCGACCAGATAAACGGCCTGATATTTCCAAGACGTTTACATGTGTGATTTGAACGGTCCTGAAGGGTTGTCGCTCGCGCTGTGGTTAGCCACCGACTACGTGAACACACGTGACTATGAATGCGACTACAAACTGCTTGCCGGGGCATCCCACTCGCCCCTATCTCTGCCAATGCCAGATAATTCACAACATTCATAAAGACCTAACTTTCACACGCAAACATGATGAGGTGGGGAATTCAACACGCACACGCACGCAACCACATACACAGACTCACACACGGTTTAGTGGATAAGAGGGAGAGACTTACCACTAAGGCATTGTTTAGAAGGTGAGTAGGGTAAAACTGGGGGGTAAAGACCAGGCGCGGTGTCCGGCGGCGGGAAAGCAGAGGAAAGGAAGATGTTAAAATGACGCACAGGTGAAAATAGCGTGAGATGGAAAAATATGAGACGCATGGTGAACACAGGCCAAATATATACTCGAGGCCGATAATGACGTCGCCAAATGTGGGAAATTTGTATTTTATTGTGAGAAACGACTTTTTCATGATAGACGAACAAATGGCGAAAAAAAACGTCTTATTTAAAAGGGCAAAATACAAAGACCCAATGCAATAAATAAACGTACACACACACACACACACACACACACACACACACACACACACACACACACACACACACACACACACACACACACCACACACACACACACACACACACACACACACACGTGGGTCCTCAAACTAGATTTTACCACAAGATGTCCGCGGTTTATTCCTATGCATTTATACTCGCACGGCAACCAGCCTCGCGCGCCCTGAACCTGCGCGTATGCTCCCCGTCTCCCTCACGCGCCACGTGCGTCTATTTCGCAGCCAGTTTTGTTTCCTCAAAGTTAATAATTCATTCGACTGTTTACACGTGATGTCGCATCCGAGGTTCAATCTCCCGTTTTTCCTTTTTAATTATTAACAACAATTAAATCAATAGAAACACGCTCCAACAGTACCCACCGTCTGCAGACACGGAACATATAACTAATCAGAGTTTTCTAGAAAATATGAACAAAGATATAGGCAATATAGGCCTACATAAAGACTATTGTTGTATGCTGAGACCGCAACTTTCCATCACTATAGCCTGCACTCTTTGGCACGTGCGCAACATGTGCGACTGGTTACCTCGCTGCGCTATTGGTTCTGCAGCCAATTAGTGTTAATTAGGGAAAGTGGGGAGCGCGCGACGAGAGACGCAGGCAGCGCTTCTTTGTCTACACGTCATTGCACTAGATATTTAGTTATTGATCAAATCTAGAACTCTACGCTTTTCTGCTGATATAGTGTGATGGGCAGAGGGTGCTGCGGTCGTGAGGAAAATTACTAAACGTTGCGAGAATAATAATCGTAATTCATCTGTAATACATATAGCACGACGGAGATGTTTATGATATAAGCCTAGCTCGGGTCTCTTTAACAACATGTCTATAAAGAGAAGCAGACCCGAGGCGTGTGTTCGGCTTCCCGGGGGTCGTCTTATCCACAACACCGCGGGCTGGTGTTTTCCTGAAGTGGGACAGACACCCCGAGAGAAGACAAGCTACATACGGTCTCCGGTATGTAGGCCTACGGTGTTTATTGCTATAGCATAACCTGTAAGCCCACTATAGTGTATATATCTAACTAAACCCGGAGGACTACTTTAGTGTTTATATGCTATAGCCTATAAACCGTAAGCCTACTATAGTGTGTGTGTGTGTGTGTGTGTGTGTGTGTGTGTGTGTGTGTGTGTGTGTGTGTGTGTGTGTGTGTGTGTGTGTGTGTGTGTGTGTGTGTAGAGCTAAACCCGGATGACTAATAAAGCGTTTGAACGCTAGCCTAAAGGAACAGGAATACTTCTGTGTTTATATAGGCCTACATCATGGTAAACCCACAGGTCCACTTTTGTGTATACATACACGTAGGCCTGGTGAAGAGGTATCTCCACTAGAGCCGGTACAGGACTGAACCGAGTGGATATGAAAACCAACCGAATGATTACGCCTAACTGTTGTGTGTTTGATTGGCCCTCGCGCTCCGAAAGGAGTGGAGGCAGAGCGCGTTGGGTTTTAAAAACGTCGTTAAGAGTTACGGCCGCGGCTGCCCGCTTCAAGTTGTCCTTATAAAAACTGAGGAGAGTTTCAACTATTCATGTAACTGCGCACATATGGTATA